>NC_091505.1:9374283-9526637 GCF_947461875.1 Haliaeetus albicilla
CTTGGCTACCAGCCACGGTCCTCACCTGACTCACGCAGTGACCGAAGCCGCATCACCCCACCGTGCTGCGTGGTCACAGTGCTCTGACGAGGGGGACAAGCTGTGACTCATAGGTGGAAGAAAAGGCAAGCCCACCTCCCCTCCCTTTTTTTTCCCCTCCCAGAATGTGCAAAGAGCCCTCGAGATCCCAGCACACTCCAGGTCAGAGCTATGTGGGAATATTTGAGCTGTGCTGAGTTTTTGGGTTTGGGCTTTGGTGGTTTTTTTTTTTCCCCTCCTTTTTTTTTTTCTTTTAATCTAGATGGAATGAATTGAAAGTGCTGCTTAAGAAGAAAATAAGAATGCAAAACTGGAGAAGCACCGTAAGTAGGTATATTAATAAACAGGCTCCTAATTTCTTATCTTTGATGGTATTCAGTACTATTTTGAATATTCTCAGAAGAATCACAAACATGCAGAAGGTCATATATAAAATCCCCGATGAAGCAATTTAATGCTAAATTAAAGCTGAAACTAGGTAAGCCCAACTCTTGGGATCTTGGGTATTTTCAAAGACTAGAATAGAATCAACACTACCCAAGAACACCGTGTGTTTTTCAGATTTTTAAATATTTATTTCCTAAATTAAATAGAGCAGGTTTAGCTGGTTCTTACAGCTTAGCAGGAAACAATTTAATTTCCAAGCCAATTGTATATTGACAGTTGGCAACAATGGTTTTAATTTATAAAAAGAGAATGGGAAAATAGTTGTGCATTTTTGAAATGCTTCCAGAAAATTTCCTTTGAGAACACATTCAGTGAAAAGTATACAAACAGGCATTAAACATGAATGTAATTTAATAAACATCCACTCAGCTATATGGTGTGATAAATAGGTAATAAGAATGTAATACAGGCATTTAGCTTTCAGCTTCCAAAGGAGCTGGAAGCTAAAACAATAATACTTTCATTAGACTCTCCTGCCTGGCATCAAGGGCCAATTTCCACCTATTAATATGGATTTCTATTACCTGCCTTGTGAATACTGTTAACCCATTTATCAAGCAAGAAGCTGTACTTTTGCCACTTATTACAAGCAGAAGGGGAGCAGAAGGATTGCTAAACCATGTAACATTAGAGCATCAGATTAAATCATTTGACCTAGAAGATAAAAACATTCCACTTACATTTAAAATGGAAAAAAAAAAAAAAACAAACAAAAAAACCACCCAGCCCTGCTCGTATTACAGCTAATAAGACCTCTTGCAGGATCAAATCTTTCCTTGCTGCGTCAGAAGAAAAAAAAAAAAAATAATAAAAAAAAATCACTGTCTGCAGACTAATTGTAAACTCAGTGCATGTGTAATTAAACATGCCTCATTGGTTCTCTTGATATGTCAATAGTGGGTAGGAGGAGGTTGATTTAAGTTAAACGACTCAAGTCTTACTGAACATTTGCCCCTTTCTGTGTCCTCTAAGCAAAGCATCATTTAACAGAACAACCTCAGCCAAATATGAGGAGCTCGGAATTAAGTGTTTATTATTCAGATTACAGCGGTGCCCGAAACACGCCAGGCACTTTTCTAAGCACAGAGGGAGGCGCCGGGACAGATCCCTTTCTTGGCTCCTGATTTACACCAAGAGCAAACATGCCCTCCGAGCACGGAGCCGCTTTCCCGCTCCCCTCCCCCAGCAGCCGGGAGATGAATGGAGGGACTATGGTGCTATCGCAGAGATGACAGGCACGCATCTATTAATCACATGTTTGTTGCTAAACACACCAAATTCCCACTTTCCCACAGCGCCAAAGTCTCCTTGTCCTCACACCCGGTTCTGAGCTGCAGCGAGCTGCACTCAGCAGCTAATGGGTCCAAATGAGCATTTAGCTTTAGCCCCCTCGTTATCTCACTGCTCCACCACTCATCTTCCTGCTAGGGTATTAAGACCATAAAATTCTTCTTGCTGTTCACACTGGATCAGATTATAAAACTTGTCTGCTTCCATGCCTATGACAAAAGCTCCACGATATCCACCTCACCCACTTTCTCTGGAGCGATGACCCAGGAGAAGTACTTGCATTCCTCCCACCCTACACATGTTGGCTACGGATGCCAAAAATACTTAAGACCTCAATCCACAAGGGAGAGACAGGACCCAGTAAAGCAGCAGAATGTGAGCAAAGTTTCTGAAGTTACACTACTTCAAATTTTCTGGTCTCCATTCAGAAGAAGATATCTTCAGTCACTGAAGATATGCGAATCCTTCAGCTGGGATGTCTCAGCTTTCCTTGCCTCATTTCTCACTGCTGTAACTCAGCAAACGTAGTTCACTTGACTTCAACAGCTTAGTGCTGGTTTACCCCATTCGCCTGGCTATTTTTGTTTTGATTCAATTTTGTCAAACCACTGAAGTCTCCCAATGTGTTTCTTTTGGTAGGACTTCCATATGACTTCCACCCCTGGCATGGCTGAGAGCTTCCCACCCCATGCACTCCAGCGGAGCCAAGGGACCTCCAAAACTACTACTGAGGAAGGAACGTTTCTCTTTTCCTTCTCTGAAGCCTTGCAGTGATCACTAAGTTAGCAAGTTACTCAGAAGTCATTCAGCAATGAGGCTGCTCACTATAATCCTCAATGAAATTATTACCACGCATAATTCTCAGTGCAGTACTACAGGTTGGCCAATCTTACGCCCTTTTCAAAGGACTGGAAGAAGTAGTGCAGCTTGGTGAAACAGATTTTGAATTCCCCTCATACTCTTGGACAGTCATTTTATGCTGTATTTTACCTTTTTGTACACTGCAAGTTCATCCATACCCATTTCTTTCTCAGTGGTCCTTTAATCCTTTCCTGTTCATGCTGCAGCTCAGCACAAGGACGGGGCTATTTCTATAAGCCATGTACTCAGGAGGCTCTATCAATATGCATGCATGGTGCAAGGAAGAAGCATATTTCTGCTGAAGAAGAATCAGAAGTTGGGGTCAGACATTTTATATTTTAGCCAGATTTTGATAAGACATATTAGGAATTCATAGGGCTTTTATCATTTTCAACAGCAAGAGGATTAGACCCTATGCTGACAAGAGCAAGAACATCACTTGTTAAAAGAAATATGCGCCACACTGAAATACAGTAAAGCACCTGAAAGACATAACATACTGTCTGATAAAACACTGTAAGCACTTTCAAATTCAACCCAGTGATGACTTGCCGAGTCAGTGCTCCATTTGTCTGGCAGAGCCAAAATTACAGTGACTTCTGTTCTAATGCTCAAAAATGCAACAGAAGTGCAAAGAGAAGCCATGATTTAAACCACGGCGTCACACAAAAGCAGGGATTCAAATTATGGATAATATACTGATGCTTAGGCCACAGGACAGAAAGAAACACTAAGAAACTTTATTTGGATTCAAAAATTTTATCCAGCAAGCTTGCAAAATTGATTAAAGGACTCAAATCTTAATTTAAAAATAAAACAGTGATCCCCCCCAAAATTCAAGGAAAAGTAAAGATACTGACTCAATAACAATCTCCCTCCTGTCTGAGGAAATACCCCCAAACCAAAAAGCATCTCAAATTCATCCTTCTTCCTCCCAAAACATTCAGAGTGCTGCAAATGTGTTACAAACTAAATGACTTTTTGTACTGAACTTCTAAAACCCTTGACTTTTAATAAGGTCGTGCATCATTTGATTTTAATTACAGATTTTTTTATCCTTTAAATTTGACTAAAAATGATGTGATTTACAAAGCAAACAAGCCAGTTAAACAAAGCTAATTAAATTCACTAGAGACAGCCTTGCTTTTCCCCTCAGTGAGTGTTTATTTCAGCTCCCAGTGCTCTGATAGCTCCTGACAGCTTGCTGGGACACAAGAAAGAAGTAGGTCAGGGTAAGCCAGAATCAGCAACAGAGGATCCCATTAGACAGGCTTGTAGGGTAATACTGAGATCGAGGAAGTGTGTGATGTAGTGACAGTGTTAGAGACACATAACAAACAGCCTGAGGACAGCCTCCAGCAGAACCGGTACATTTATCTTCTCTGTGTTATAATGACCCCTCATACAGCTTATCCAGTTTGTGATTTCTCGTACAAGAGGTGCCGTATAAACCTAATGACAAAAACGCGCTCACGGTTTGCAAGATGATGCCGAGCCAGAGGCAGCACGAGCGGCGGCTCTCCTCCCACCGAGCCCTTGCCCTTCGCGTTACGGAGCCGGCCGGCTTCCAGGGGCAGGCAGCTACTCACACGAGCAGAATACGTCCCCCTCGCTTAGCTGGGAATGCAGCGAGGAATCTCGCTGCTCACGGAGATCAAAGGAGAATAAGACTGGTTTCTCCTAACCAGCTTCTAAAACATTATACCGATGATTATGGTTGCGGTGCCTACACGGGATCTGAACCTATCAAGCACCCTGTAGCAAGAAAAGCTGCCGTGGCAGCTAGGGAGCACAGCAAAATCGCGTTACGGGGCACAAAAGGCACCTGCTTCTTCCCGAGCTGCTGTCTGGGGGCTCCCGGTGAACCACCACCCAGGTTCCTATGTGCCATTTGAACTGGCAGGAGGGCTTGGGTATGTCTTCTCATACCCCAGCACCACTGCCTTTGGGAGCAGCGACTGGCAGACAAGAGAGGCTGAGAAACCTGTGGTTTCTGCTGGCTTTCCCAGCTGGGATCGCTGTGTTATGAAGAATCATCAGCGGAACCAGGGAGGAGAACAAAAACAAAAAGACCAAAGTGATCAATGTAAATATAAAATGCTTTACGTTTTTACCACTGTATTAGGTTATTTATTGTAAAGTGTATTTTCACTGGATATGTGTGTATACCTGGACACTTCCTAATGCAACTCTTCCCTCCTGAAGGATAAGAGTTGTTGTTTTTTTTAAGTGCCTTGGCAATAGCAGCAGAAAACACAGTGCCATAAACTCTGCACTGTAATATTAAGTCAGAGGCAAGTGGAAAAGCAGAGCTCTAACTCTCCTTGTTCTCATGACTACTGCTCACACCATTAAAAGTTCAAAGCCTCTCCCACCATCTCCAGCGGTACTGTACATACCCCAAATACTTCAATTATGAGAGTCAATTTCTCAGCTTACACACAGAGCCAGAGAGATTCTCCTCAACTCCAAACTGTGTAGCTTACATTAAAAAGAAAGCGCGACCATGTGCTATCTCAGAAAAATAGGTATGTTTGACAGGAACAATTTAAATCGCCATGGGCATAAACAAACACAAATGGAGAATGTTGTTTTATTTTGTTCTGAGCTCAATACATTCACTCTGCTTAGAGATGTCTCCAGCATCCACTTTACTTGAAGTGCCTGAGTGACTCGGTTTTCAGAAACGATGGAGGCCATACTGATAAAGCGGCTCGCGTTATTTCAAGAGTTTAATTTTTGTTGCCCCGACTTCATTTTCATGTTTATTCAACAAGAGTGCGTCATGTTCAGCATTTATCCCCTTCTTTGTTTCTAGCCACAATCTTTGCACAACACAATTCGCCTCCTGCGTTAACAGTGCTTCCTGCTCTTCAGGGGGTCACACTATATGGGCACTCGCACCCACCCATTTTACAACACAACACATCCCTTTCCTCCAATTTTTACTTAAGCAGACAGTTCCATTGAGTTCACAGAGGTTTTGTCCGAGTGACGCCTATTTGCTCCAATGCTGAGCATCTAGGTAAAAATCCCTACCAGATTAAATGTCCTAAAGAAAAACATGCATGTCCTATGAAAATATGCATTAAGATAAAAGCATTAAAATAAAGGAAGACAATGAGAATGATCAGAGCAGCACTGCCTGCAAGGAAGGAAGGAAGCTTTTAAGACCACTAAAATATAAAATTGATTTGTACACATATTTGATAAAAATCAATACAATTAGCAAGTAACTGAATACTAGAAAGGGAAATTGATTGCTCGAGGGCCCTGAGGACTCAGGGCAATCAGTCCATTCTTCTAGCTCCTCCACTCTTAATAAAAATTTACTTTTTCATAATCCTGCCTGAACTCTTTGCCCATTAATAATGCCGCTAAATAGCTCTTCTTTTAGCACTATTATTGCAGACCTGCTTGAATTACATTTAGAGGCAGTTTCGAGTGGCATGTCCTGGCCATTTTGCTATCTGCAGCACAAACCTCCAAGCAATAGCATAAAAGAATACCAGCTAATGAACAGGAGCACAGGAACACTTGAGAAGAGCTTATAAAATTAAGTACCAAAGTTTAAATAAACGGATTACCATAGAATTGATTTGCTACATCAATTTGGTCAGCTTTTGCTGATACATCATTCCTTCCTCAAAGGAGAAGAGCCACCGTTTCGAAACAACTAATTAAACATTTTGAACCATGGCCTTACAAGGAGAGCAGGGCTGCATTGCTCTGCTCTCCTGTCTCCCTTCGCTCGCCGAGTGATTCCTCACTGCGGTGTAAAAATCGTTACTGCACGTGAAACAGGAGACTGAATTTATAGTCAAATCTAGACTAAATGAAGTGGCTTTTACAGCCGCCATCTCTGAGCAGATTCCCGTTCCAGGCAAGGGCATCTTCTCTTCCTTCATTAAAGGGGGACTGGAGGAACTGAAAAGCAATTGCTCTTCCCCACGCAGAGGGAGGGAGGCTCCTGGCTCGACCAGCACGGTCTCCCCAGGTGAGGATTTCCATTACAGCCAACCGGCTGTACAATCTGGTAGAGGGTGCACACAACTCGTACGCATCTACAAAGGAGGTTTCTCTTTCAAAAGGTCAGATGCCTTCTCAGATAAGAACTTTCTCAGATGTTAAGCCCTGTCCACTGACTCATCTTGATAGGAAGCTCTTTAAGCCAAAAACTACCTTTGGGCCCCCAACAACTTCTCTGCCAGCCTGCAGTTCAGGGTGACACAGCCTTTGCTGTTAACTAGGGCCCTGATTCAGCAATGCACTTGAGCATATAGTCAAATGGAGCTGTGCGTAGCCTTATCCAAGCCAAAGGTAAACAAATAATTCTTCCATATTAATGAGACCACTTGCATGCTTAAAATTCAACAACGTAATTGAAGCGCTTTCCAGCGCGTCTCCAAAGGAACTTCTCAAGAAGTCACTGAGCTGAATAAAATCACGTATGCACCTCATCATATTCACTCCAGCAGAAACTCAGAAATCTCAACACATGCTTATGTCTCCAATGGTCTAGCCGGACCAGTAACTAAACTGAGCCATTATATCAGCCTAAGAAAAGGTCTACAGATGCTTTGCAACTCAAGCAGCAATCTGTGGCGATGCCTCCATAAGGGTGGATGAGAGACTGCAGTGCCAAGGGAGGAGAACAGCGCATCACTCAGCAGGGCACCAGTGGAAGTGCCACAGGTGCAGCTGCAACATCTGCGAAGCTGCCTCACTAAATTCTTATGATGTTCTTACTCCAAAGTTTGTCCTGCTGCTTCTACTTACAAAGAAGAGACATTAGTCTGGACACAGAAATGGAAACCAGAAATTACACAGTTTCAGTGCTGGCCGCCTTTGTAACCAAGAGCAAACTACTTTAATCTCTTTGCTTCAGTTTCCCTGCCTTTATTAATAAAGCAGAGACAGTAAAACTTATTTCACCTAACTCATACATCCTTTGTGAAGATGAAATGCTTGTTCTGCATAAAGTACTTGGAAGATGAAAGGCATCAAGTAAATATTAATCATAGTCACCACACCTACCAACAGGATCTCCAGTACACTGATTTGGATCCGTGTTTGAAGAGTCTTTCTTTGTGCAATTCAGGAACTATGCTTTCCTGGAGAAGTAAAGGTGAATTAAAGCTAATCAAGAATTCCCATGTTAATCGGCCTTCTAGCCTTCAGAAGATCATAAGGAGGATGATGCTTCCATTTCAAAAGACAACACAGTGCCTCAAAATGAATTACATCAAACTGGCTGAAGCCCATTTACAGCACGGTCATGGAAGAAACTATGGGAGTTCATCCACCAACATTCATCTTAGAGCATATACACTTGTAAATCAGCTCCTATTCAATAATGAAATGTCAAGTGACTCATTCTTTCTACGTGTGAAAAAGCTCTCAGAGAGAACCAAAGAATCTTTTACTTCCCCATCTGAACACTGAATTACATCTCCTTACTTTGGAGAAAGCTACAAGGCTCCAGAGCCAGCTGTAAAAGAGAACATTACCATCTTAGGTTGACAGAATCCAAGGCCACCTTAAGATCTCAAATTTCTGTTGCAGGAGATCTGGGAAGATGGTTCATTAGCAGCTCAGCTGATCTTCTGAACCAGCTTCCCAGGCATAGCAAGGTGCACTGATCTCACGCAGACGTGCCCCCGAGGCTGGCTCGGGGAAGGCTAGCGACGCTGCTCCGGGCTTTTTTGCTGTTCCATGTGTGTCACGTGCCAGATTATTTACTTAATGTCTTAAGCAACTTCTGCCACTCAAACTTAGCTCATGCAACCCTAGCTGTCCTGCCGGCAGTAACCAGCAGGTTTCCCAGGTGAAAGCGGTCTTCGCTATTTCTGCCCGAACCAGTGGATTTACACAACAAGGACAGCAGCGCAGCCATACCTTGACTCTTGTCCCTGTGCTAGCCCTGTCTGAAAGCCATCCAACACCCACCGCAGCTGCACACTGAGCAGCAGTCGCGTGCTTTGGTCAGCTGTTCAGTAGCCGGGCTGCCCAAGCACTGAGCTCACCCAAAGAAAAATCCCGCTAACAAAATCAACCAAAGCAACGCACGCCAAAGATCACAGGGCAATCAAAGGTGTGCAGCCCCGGCACTGTGCCTGCTCCCTGCCGCAGCTCTGCCTGCCTCTGAAGAGGGGTTAGCTCCCTGGAGCATCTCTTCACTGCTGCTAAGAGAGTCCAATTTCTCCAGCAGAGCAATCACAACAAAGCTATGAACGCAAGAGTACGAGGAACAAAACAGGAGTCGCAAACTTAAAAAAGACAACGGCGATAAAGAAAAGCACTGCCTGTTAGTCGGTGTTGAAGGAACACAGAACGAGTTTGCACACAGGAGACACTTACTGCCTGAACGGAAGCAATAGGAGATGCTGGACCTGGCGGACCAGGCACGTGAGGGATCCCAGTCCTCCCGAGGTGGGCCTGGACCTGCCGTCCCTCCATCCTCCCCTCGGATACCTACCCGCCTTCCTCAGCTCTGCCTCCGTCTCCTCGGCTTTGCCCTCCCAGCCCTCCCAGCCCGTCCCTGCTCTCTCTCCCCTACCATTGCCTCCTCGTACTTTGGACCTCTTCACCTCTACACCCCGAGGTCTCCGGCTCTCCATCGGCGGCTCGGGCAGCACCAGCCCACGCGGCCGGGCCAGCCGGTGCCGCGGAGCAGCTCAGCTCGCGCCTGCAGCGCTGGTCCACCTCCTCGCCGGGATCCAGCAGGATGCATAAACAAACAAATTACGCTACAGACACAGAGCTACGCTCCAAAAGGAAATGACCACTGGATGTTATTGCTTAACCTTTCCTAATAATGAACGTGTATTTCTTGAAACTATGCCACCTAATCCCCTCAGCATTGCAAACACGTACAACAGGAGGGTAATTTAAGTTAATCAAGCCCTAAGCTCTACGCGAAGTTTAACAGTTTGCCTCACTACATTTTGGGTAGCAGATGGCAAAGCACTCGATGGTACATTTTCTGCAGTCCTCGTGCAAAGGCCTATACCTGTTTCTGTTCGGGGTGTGAATGCTAACAAAGGGACGTTCGCCGGATAGCTAAAGGCTGCAATGTGGGCGAGCATTTTAAATCCTGAAATAATAGACACGTAGTTACCAATATAGATGTTCCAAAGAGAGGACTCGTGGGCAGCCAAAATCGGTCATTTACCCGCTAGTTTGCCATTACTGCCCTTCTTAGATATGATAGAATTAAAGCTACAGGCTGGCATAAGACTTCAGGTAATTAATCCACGCCTTATCTGCACAAGTGCCAACTTCCAAAATCAGTTCCATGGAGGCGAGCGGTAGGGGTTTTGTTACACAACAGCACTTGACACTGTTGCTGTAGCTCACAGTATTTCTATACACGCTGTCCTTACAAATGACTCCAGACTGTAAGTAGCCTGGCACGTGGGCATCAGAAACCAGTCTGAGTGGATAATTTGGATTTCAAACTACCTCTGTGGACAGTCACTCAAATGCTCTATTTCTGGCTAGATCGGGGCGGGGGGGGCTGCGGTAGGGGGAGAGGAGAGCTGACAAGGGGAAAAAAAGAATTTGTAGATGACATGTAGAGCCAGAACGATTTTAAAGAAAGGGCAATTAAGACTGCCTAAGTCAAGCTTTTTCCAGGTATGTTAGAGTGACTGGGAATCAAGGGGTAGAGCAATAAACAGTTCAGCCTGCAACATTCAAGATTTCGTAATTTATGACCAACAGAAGACGCACAGTTCTCCTTCAAAACACAAAGCGCACCCCCCAGCATCCAATTAATGGTGGTGTGTACAGTGAACATACTTACCCTAATTGACTGGTCCAATAGCCATGGCTGCCCCCAAGCATTTCTGGAAGTAGCACTTCTGCAGCAGCACTGTGCAGAAATGCTTCACATTTATTAACTTGTTTGTTTTTGATTGTTGGATTGGTTCCCCATTCCCAAGGCACTTAGATTTATTCTTTTAGCTTAACACTACAAAGTAATCAAATCACTCCGTTACAGCTGACAGACTGTAGGAGCCCTGAAGGGGAGGGGAGAGTGGCATCAGAAGAAACATCTACATTTTCTCTTACATCCTTCACACTTGCCCTAAACTTTAGATTTGACTCATCTATGTCTCTGGAATTCAAGAACATTGAACTTTAACTGACATGGGAAGTTATCTGAAGATGCACTTTCACTTGAAATTAAGGCTGATCTACCTTCTGGGATCAGGGACCAAGATTCACTTCTCACGAAGACTGAAAAGCCCAAACACACTCTCCCTCTGCTTCGAGTCAAACACAAGTGTTGCTGCAACCAAGAAAACATCCTTCCAATGCTATGTAAAGTTCAAACCAACAATCCATAAATAAGAAGAGGAGATGAGATGGAGGATTCAAACACGCCTTTGTGCCCTTCCATCAAATGTGTAGAATAGGTAAGAACAGAAGGACAAAGGAGATAGCTCGGAGAGTCAAGATTAATATGGAAACAGAAAAAGGGCATGGCTTTTGGTTGGATTTTGACTGTGCCTCTTCAGTACAATTTTTTTTTGAGCTTTATGCAATCAATATTAGAAAATGCTTAGCACCAACCCTTGATGTGGAAGACAGAGAGAATTTTTTTTTATTGTTTAGACAAATTCCAATGTCCTTGTCTAATGCTACCCAATGCAAAATCAGAAAGAAATTAGTGCTTGCATGGTCCTGTGTGTTTAAAAATAATTTGAATGACCCACTGCTTAAAGTATGGAAAGGGTCCTCTGTTATTAAAATTCGAACATATTTCATTTTAGACTGTACTCAAACTGACAGGGTAAAACTTCAAGAAAATCCCCCAAAAGTTTTTTTTAATCAAGAAAAACAACAAAACAAAACTTCATGGAGCCTGTGATCAAATAATCTTACAGAGTTTGGATTTAATACACCAACAATGTCAGGCATTTCAATGCAGTAGCATCAAAACTAGATATTTACTGCTTGGTAGTGAGTAACCCTTTGAAAAGGGAGGAACACAAATTCCTTTTTAATGAGTCACCCTTTGGCAGTCAGAGATCAAAACCTTTTGCCTGTATTTCTGACTGCAAGATTGTATATACTTGGGGTTTTTTTCAGTCTGTGTGACTTTATTTAAATCAACACAGTTAATTAAGAAAATAAGTAAGTTGAAGGAACAGGAAAAGCAAAGTCCTTAAAAGTACCTGACGATCAGCATGATCTACTGGGTTACTGAAAATACCAGATGAATTCAGGAATTATTTCCGTATATAAATTTGGAATTGTGAAAATCCTAGTAAGATTTAGAGTAACTAGTCAAAGCAAAATGAAATTATACTCAGTATCTATTCTGATAACCACATGAAATGTGTTGTATAATTATTCTTAAACTAATGAAAATGTTTACATACTAAGTGTTATGTACTAAAGTACAGGGAAGAAGCTTCTTGTGTGTGAGTGGAACTGTGTATGACAAATGTCTTTGTAAAATATTCATTTGTTTACCTTTGCCCAAAACTTAACCTATGAAGAAGATCTCTGACAGAGAATGAAACATTAAAATACATGCCTGAGAGTAGATGCTGGTTTTGCCTCTAAATATTTTCTTTTCCCCTGTATCAAATTCTGAAGTTTCAGCAAAACAGAAGATACTATGATGTGATGTCGGGGGGGGGGGGTTGGGGGTTAAAAAAAAAAAAAATCCACCTGTGTTGGCATTATAGCCAAAGCAAAGAAATAAAAATATCATTCACACTGAGGGGGTCTCAGAGTAAGATGTACCTGCCTTTATTTTGAATGTAATTTTCACCTATGTGAAAAGTCCCTAAAGAACTCAGCTAGTAACAAGCACTTACAATTTACAAAATGTTTAACTAGTTAAGGATGCTTAGTGTGAAGGTTAAGGTAAAGCACCATTATTCCCATTTTGCAATGGACAAGAACGAACCTGGGAACTATTTACTCCAAAAATTGCCTCCACCTCTGGAGGCCTGTGGGGCTACAGATACACAGACCCTTTGAGAAAAAAAAAAAATCTTGACAGTATTGAAATTAAGAGTAGGCATTATTCAGGGTTGACTTCCACCTTAGGAAATCTCCAAATTGTTATATGAAAACTCATATCCACAAAAATTAGAGCAGGGACTTACCACTCACTCCACACAGCTATCAAACAACCATCCCGTGTAACTACTGATCAGCAAAAGCATCTCCATACCTTGCTGTCAGCTCACTGAACCATCCCATCCCTTACATCAGTTGATCTTAATTTATGTTCAATTTACTTGTAGATTGGAAGTAATTAGAGTAAATAATTACAGTAACTGGCTACAGTTTGGGAATTGAGAGAACTGAAGAAAGAATTCAGAGAAATAACCTGATCTACTACTGTAAAGAGAATCAATCATCCATCTCCTTCCATTAGTCTTGTTGGCAATCCTGTGCCACTGTTGTCACAAGCCTGGATAACGATGCCACATTAATTCTCCTTCTGAGAAAGGGACTACAAGATTTGACTCCGTAACTGTGTCCTATCTGACCTTGGGGAATCTTTGGGGGAAATTTCCCATCAAATGCTGTTACAGTTCTCACTGAAGGAGAATTACTGAGTTGGACCCGTGCTTTAGAACTCGAATGCATGACACAAAAATATACAACCAATCTTCTGTTTCCACTAGAAATAAATCATCACTACATAACCAACGATTCTGCAGATCCAACCCTATGTGAGAAATTACATTTTCAAAGTCATTTCAACAGGCCTGCTCAGAGGTGATGGACATGGGGCAGAACGAAGAGACAGCTACCACGAATTTCTCATGTAACAACAGTTCTTTTAAGTACATTTACCTAAACTGGAGATAGGCTGCATTTCCCAATCCAAACCTTCCCAAAGGAAAAAAAAGCTTTGTTGTAAATATTACAGAACACAGAACTGGAAAAGAAGAAAGTCATCCTATGTTTCATAACAGAAATGGACTCCCTTCCTTCAAGACTATATACTGCTCTCTGCAACGTGAACTGTGGCATCGCTGATGTCAGTGTGAGCAGGCAGAAGAGGACATATGGCCTTTTGTCCTGCTCCCAAGATGCTGCATGTTTAAAAAAAAAAAAAAAAAAAATTCAAAAATCATTATCTAGGCTGGAAGAAACCCAAGCCATCATAAATGTTTGTTTATTGCAATTTGGAAGACCTTTTTAGAAAAAACAAACTACTCTTAGACCTGTAATCCTAAACCCAAATGGTGGACGGGAATCAAGTACAAACCATGCATTATTTTGGGGAAACTTTTGCTGCTATGCTTATTTGAGTATTTCTCTGTAACTAGATATCATTTCTATTACTGTGGCTATGACTAACGAGTTAACAACTCTATTTACACTAGTACTGTTGTATCATTAGAAACAACAAGATTATGTACTTTAATTCTAATGCCAGCACAATTATTTTAACACCAAGTGTGTCAGATCTGACTCTATACCCCCTAAATTAATTTCAGAGTAGTGGCTAAATAAAATGACATACTTCTTTGTGCTTTTGTTATAACATGCTCATGTGCAGCAAACTGTGAAGAAAATGTAGTAATTAGAGGTTAAATTAATCCCTGACAGACAGGCAGCTTAGTAAAGCTGGGCCCTCTTCAGAAAAACGTAGCATAAAGCTTGCCAGTCTTTCAGAATTAGGCACAAAGAACAGGCAAGATTGGCAAGTCCCTCACCGCTGCAATCCAACCAAAGGGTAACGCTGAAAAGTCGGAGCAAGTCTTCAAGCAGCCAATACTACCAGGCAGATCTTGTGACAAATGTGATTTAGAGCTCCAAGCAATTGTTGCTGCAGCCGCTCTAACTGCCTGATCAGGATCAACCACTTGAAATTAAAGACAGCCTTTTGCACAGCAGAACAGACTTCTAACCACCGTATAATCAACCTCAAGACGTTAATAAAAGTGAACAATGGCATTATATTTCACAACATAACTAGAAAGTTACCTTGCTGCTTCTGATTTTAATGCAGGTAATGGATTTCATTGCCCACAACAGAGTAAATGCGCTGTGTTATTCTGAAAACAATAAGTAGGTATATCTTGGGTAGGTGTAACTCTCGAATCTACCTGGAGTTCTGAGATACTTAATTCTAGAGAAAAAGAAACTTCCACAGAAACACACAAGCCAAACAACGCAAGACAAAAGAGGCAGCCAGATCGTGTTGATGATATCCAGAAAGTATTTCTTTTTTGTGCATGTCAGCAGAAGTAAATGGTTTTTTTCCAATCTCTCTAGCTGTGGCATGACAGAAGTAGCCGGTTTTTAAATCCATGCAAATACCGCCTGTTATCAGAAGGGGAGAAACTGAAGGGTCCTTGCTCTGTGCTGAGGAAAAAGCATCCTGGCTTTCCCGCGCTGACAAATCCTGGCGCAGGAATGGCAGACGTACCACCGCGTCCATCCTACTTGACTTACACCTTACCTCCAAAGGTGGAAGGTGCAGAAAACTGGCTTCCCCCTGGGCTAACGCTGATGCCACTCAATAGATTGCCTGACATGGGGTGAAACAATAACGTAGTTAACACCCTCCCCTGCAGAGGTAATCTATATCATGTCTGCGACAGGCTGAGCCCCCAGCTGTCCCTGCCTGAATGGGAAAGCACAACAGGCACCTGAGGTCGGATCACCAGGTAAATTCAAAAGAAAAAGAAAAAAAGGGAAAAGCCTGTACTACAATTAAAGTCAAAGGAAAACAGGGGGCTTGCGGAGACTGCAAATCAGCGTGGGAGTGCATTAACACCACCGGTATTTCTGTACTACCCAGATCATCAATTATTAACAAATTAGGACATGCCTGATGGGGTACTTATGTAACACTTCTTTATCAATAAAACTGCCAAGTCCTTGCAGGGAAAAGCAGAGCAGTTTTCAACAAGTCATAATACAACGCCTCCCTTTGGACAGGGTACGACGATGAATTCTGGTTTCCCTCTCCTCAGCCTGTCCACCCATTCCCAAAGAACAATTTTGGTCAGTCCGGCAGAGCCCCTGCTCGAAGCCCGGGGCGCACCCCAGCCTCCCGTGAGCAGCAGCCCTTTAATCAGGTCAGCGCTTATCAATGGCTCATTGTAGCGATGAGGCAGCTCTGGGAGTAAAGGGCCGTATGAAATCCTGCATCCCCCTGCATCTCCCACGCCTGGGCCCCACTGGCACTTCACTGGCCCCACGGAACCAGCCACTGGCCGCGCGGTCCCTGGGCACAGCCTACGTCCCCCAGCCAGTCCAGCTGGCCGGGCTGCGTGGTAGGGAGGGGAGGAAGGGAACCCACAGCTCTTTCCCCTGCTCTCTACCCTTTGGGCACAACTGCTCCTCCGCAGGAGCGAAGGGCCAGCTAAAATTCAGCCTGCAGAGACAATATCCTTCGCCCTGCTTCGTTTCCAATTCGCTTCCTCCAACAGGCGAGAGTGAGCAGGGTGGGGGGCACAGAACAATCCCCCCGCCCTACTCAAGGGCCTGATCCTTGAGCCCTTAATTCTAGGATCAAACCTGAGTCTTATCTACTCCAGAATGAAAAAGGACTGCTAGGCCGGGCGGTAGGAGAGTACACCAGTCTTTCTCTTATCAGGGCCCAGCCCAGCAGAACCTTTCGGTTCATCTGAGACGCACAGCCAAGGAAACAGCTCTAAAAAGAGCTACTGCAACTTTGCAAGCAAATGCTGCACAAACTAAGTATATTCCTCTCGAAGGAAAGTAATGACGTAGTAATACGTTTTCTTCCATGTAAAAAATAAAAACTATTATCAGTGAGGAGGCTTCCCAAGAGGAATAAAGACTCTTCACAGCTCATTTGCACTTGCTAGTCATCCCTCTCTGACTGCATCACTCTCTGGTAGCGCAACCGGTGACTTTGAAAACGATGGAGTCGTATCCCAAGAGCCATGAGCCCTGCTTACGCTGTCACCCTGAGATATACTTTCATTTTGAACAGAGCTAACAGGCCAGTCCATAGCAACTGCAATGAAAGATATCTGCCAGAAGACAAGGACATAAAGTGAAACCTTTAACTGACAAAGACTTCAATTTTCTGTGCAAAGTGCTAGCAGTAATAATAAAGAACACGGGAAGGAGACGTGATGCAAGCACAGACTGTTTTGCAAAGTTTCCCTTCAGCTGCTGGCAGCCCTGAAATGGGTTGCAGAAAGTTAAAACTGTGTTATTGATCACTGCCTATTCTGCAGGGCTGGTTTGGGGTTTTTGTTTGAGGGGGTTTTTTGTTTGGTTTTTTTTTTTTAAATAAAACAGCATTGTTCTTTTGCTATTTTCACTTAAAACAATACTCCAGTATCTTCCAATACCCAGTCCAATCTGAAACGACACTAATGAGGGTAGTACTAAATGCCTAAACAGTTTCTTCACATATTTGTTAAGTAATTGCCTTTTCGAGTGCACCCCTTTTATGGGTGCACAAAACAAAACTTACTATGAGTACACAACGGTATCGTGCACATTTGGCATTTTTCAGCAATGCTCTAAAGTTCCCCTTCAAAATTACTGCCAAGGAAGGAAGTTCTGCATAATTTTAGCACTCAACATCTGAAAAAATTAGAACAGTCCCAACTGTTCTTTGAGATGTATAAAAGAACAGTTGAAAAACTTACAGTTGACTGGTGCTACCTAGGTTACCCGTCAATGGCATTGAAACTGGTATATTATTAAGAGAGGTGTATGATGGGAATTGGTTTATTGTGCTGATCCATAGTAACCAACTCCTGTTCGTCCATCATTTATCTCTCTCACCAGCGACATATGGGTTTGTCTATTCACACTCTCAGCATTCTCTCTGCTCCAACAAACAGTCAGCCTTTTCTGCTGGGATAAGGAGATTTTTTAGTTACATCCATTATGTGCGTATCAACATTTATGGCAGGAAGATAATTGCCAAAGAGCTCAGGGGGATAAAAGCTCCCTCTTTATAACACAAACCCCCTTAAAAAAATCAATATTGATATAAAACAGTTCAACGCAAAGCCTTGGCGTGTCTTCTGCTTCCTTCAGTTCAAAATACTTTTTCTTTTTTTTTTTTTTTTAACATAGCAAGTCAAACTGGAACATCAGGTAGAAAGCCTTCGTAATGAGTTACACTACTGCTCTTCCCATAGAGGAAAAAATAGCAGTGTACAGTATTAATTGTTCCTTAAAGAAGTGAGTGGCAAATGTGTCAGATATAAAGAAGGTTCCTTGGAAAGGCGCCAGCATCATTTAAACTGATGTAGCTATCTTTATTTGGAGACCATACCGATTACTAATGAATCATAACTTATAGTCACCTTTGCCTAAATGTTGAAAAATGCCGACACCAGGAAACAGCCAGCATGGGGGGGACAATGAAAACCTGGGGATCCTGCCTGTTTCCCTACCGAAGGAGCTCAGACAGCTTTCTACTACTCCATCCCCCAGCTTGGATAAATCCATTTGTCACAGCTTCTGCAAGATTTACTTCACTTTCCCATAGCTACGTACTCATAAAAGTTATTTTAAGGCAACTTTCATCAGAGTAGCAAGTAACATAGAACACTTATTGATTAAATGACTGGGAACCAGTGAGTTGCACCGTACTTAACCTACAAGACGACTCAGGGATTTTACTTACTGTTACCCTTGCCCTTGTGTTACCTTCTGCCTTCCTAACTTTTGTCTCTCTCATGAAACCAGTTCCTAGGTCGATCCTTGTCCTACGGTTGCATCCTGGCAGGTTAGCGACCATTTAGGTCAGGGCAAGAGTGTCAGCCTGACACCTTGGATCATGAACTCTTGCAGTAAATCTTCCTGTATGTTCGGAAAGCATCTAGCACAATAGCTCCTTAATCCCATTTTAAATCTCTGATTACTACCACATTGTAACATTTGTAACAAGGTCAGTAAAAACCCAAACCCAAACACACTGTATTTATAAAACACTTCTACCTGTGTAACAGGAAGCCATACAAAAGAATTTAAAGAAATGTAACTGCCTCCTGTAATTACTAATCCCCCCCCAACCCTTTAACAACTACCTTGGCTTTAAAAAAATCCAAGAGACTTTGCAGGTTTGAACTACTTAGTTACAAGGGACTAAAAGTGAAGCCCTGTCAATATTTGCTTTTCTGATTCTGAAGTATTAGTTAAAAGGATTAAAAATAGAGTGAAAAACCTCAAGTTAAAAAAAAAAAACTCTGAAAATAAGAAGCTAAATTAAATTTGAGCTGCTCAATTCTAAACATTAAACGGCTTTTCACTCACTCGAGAGGAGCTGTTAACTGCATGTTACCTGCCTTACAATATATACTATTTGTTTTTTATCCCTGAGCAACAGACTATTTCCTGGTTGAGTTTAAAAACTCAGTGACGTTCCAATTTCAACCCACACATGTGTGTCACTGTCAACGTCAGTGGCAGGAAAACATTAGAAGTCACCCCTTGCTAATGCTTTCCTAACATGGAATTTCCTCGTATCTCGCTCCCTCAGCCCACCTCCTCCCTTCAGCTGAGAGCATCTTTCCCAAATTGCTTCCCCCCCCCCTTCCAAACATATGGCAGGGAGAGAGAACTGAAAATGGTCAGTGCCAGAACTAGATCGCTGCTTTTTTAGGCGCTAGCGTCTAACTTCGCTCAAACTGCTCTTGCCTGCCTTTAACTTGGGAGAGCTCGGCCGTGGGCAAGCAGCCCCCCCCCGGTGCCAGGGACCTTCTCCCACCGCCGCGGGTGTCTGTCTCCCGGGCACCCGGCACCCCCACCGCACGGCACTGCCTCCCACCCCCGCTGTTATTCTACTCGCACTCAAGCTTGTCGCACGGCGATACACAAAAAAATTACGTTCCGGCGGGTAGCCCGCTTTGGGGGTGGCGGGGAAAAGCCGCTACCGGCGCCGAGGGGGGCGCAAGGCCCCCGCTTCTCCGGGGGATGCCCGTGCGCCGAGCCGGGCTAAGGGGGGGGCGATCAGCTGCCGGGGGCGGGCAGCAAACAGCTGCTGGGTCCGGCAGGTTCAAGGCCGTTCCGGCTCCCTCTCTCCTGGAGGCACCATATGGTCCATCTCGCCCATCAGCAGCTTTATTTCCCCCCCCATCAGCTCGGCCCAGAGGGGGAGCTCCGGGAGGGGCAGCCCCCCCCGGGGCACGGGCGTTAGGCATTACCCGGGGATTACAGGGCTAAGCAGGGAAACACTCACGTTATATAACAGGGGGGAGCATTTCCACCCACCCCCCCGGCGCTCCCGCACCCCTCCTTCCCTCCCTCCCAAACCGGGGCGGCCGCACGGCAGCGGGGGGAGCCCGGCGCCTCCGCCCCCGGCGCGGGGAAGGGGCCAGACGCAGTTAATCTCCCCGCTGGCGGGTCGGGGGAGGGACTGCGGGGTCCCCGTGTCCCCGGTCCCCCCCCTCCGGTGGAGGAGGAGGAGGAGGAGGAGGAGGAGGCAGGCTCTTCGTGCAACGCCCGTGCCAGGAGGCTCCCCGCAAGCGGCCGGTGCCCGCCAGGCTCTTCTGCTTCCGACGGGAAGAGGCGAGGCGATCACGCCGCACCGGGGAAACTGCCCGGCCGATCGCGGCGGGCACCGGCCGCGGCTCCGCGGCGCCGCCCGGCCCCCGCTCCCCAGCCCCGGGCTCCGCCGCCGCCTCCCCCCCTTCCCCGCCGCCCTGCCGGGAGCACCGTGGAAAACAAAAGCGGCCTTTTAATTTATTGTCCGGGGGGGCGGGGGGGGGAGGAGAGGGAGGGGCGGGCGGTGTGAAAGGAAAGCAAAGCCCGTTTTCTTCCAAGAAACGGCCGTTCTCCCCGGGATCCCTCCGAGTCACCCTGGTGACAACCCCCCGCCAGCCAAAGCCGAACAAAAGCCGCGGTGCCCTCGGCCCCGCCGCTCCCCCGGGCCGAGCAACAGGCCGGGGAAGGCGGCGGAGGAGGGACCGGGAGGAGGGCTCGCCTACCGACCGGGGGAGAGGGGCAGCCCCTGCCTTAGAAGGAGACGTGGGACCGAGTCAGCGAGCGCCTTGTTTACCCTGCAGTTGCTCTAAAGCCCGATCTTAATCACAGGATGAGAAACCAAAACAGTTTAAATCGTGAGTCAGCATGCGCTTTCTTTCAAATACACGTATAGCCTCGGCGACAGTGGCGAACGCGCCGCCTTTGCACCGTCTCCCTCACTTCGGGGCTAGTGCCGTTTCGAGAGCCGCACACGCACAACCTCGCCAAAAAGGAGGCGGAATGGGGGGCTCCGCACTCTTTTCAGGAATAACCGAGGGCTCCCTTCTGGGCTCGGCGGAGCCTTTTGTTCCAAAGCCTGCCTACAGAACGTGCGCTTCAGACTCCCAAAATAACCAGGCACGCCGCTGCGAACGCAAATACCGGGAGTTCTTTAAGAAAAAATAAATAATAATCATCGTAAGAGAGAGCAGGACTAGCCCCTGTACGCGTGACACCTTCCCGGAGGAGTCCCCTGGCGATGACGGGTCTGTCCTTCCCTGCCCGTTTGGTCCAAGTCGACGTGAAAATCCCCCAGCGCCGGGCTGAGCCAGCCCTGCCCGCACGGCCGTGTTTACACAGGGATACCCGGAGCTCGCCGCTCCGGTCGCACCGGCCGTTCCCTCATCCCGCTCGCCCCCCCCGGGCCGCCGGCGTTTCAGCCCGGCCGAGACCGGCAGCATCCACCGCCTCTTCCCCGCGCGTCGCCGCACGAGCGACGACACGAAAAGCCACGGAGCGTGGCCCGCGGACGGGGCTCGCCGGCGCGGCCGCCCCCTCTCCCCGCCGGCCCCGGGCGCTGCCCGCCCCCGGAGCCGGCCTCGCCGCCGCCGGAGACCGCACCGCCCCGGGGATCACCTCGTCCACCACCATCTTAAAGCCCACGGACCCCCTCCGTCCGTCCGTCCGTCCCTCCCTCCCTCTCCCCGGACTGACACCAGCTCTCGGCGGAGAGGAGGGCGAAATCTGTCCCCCAAGTTGGTGGTTTCTTCTCTTCCAGAGCCCCGGCGCAGCCCCCGCGAAGCCCAGCGAGGCGGGCAGAGCCAGCACAAGGTGGGCACTTTCTTCAGCCGCCTCTGCAAACTTTCCTCCAGCCCCGGCCGAGAGCGGCTCCGGCCGCAGCCGCGCCGCGTCTGGGCGAGCAACTATTCCGAGCGTGTTTAAGTCCTTTTAAATCAACTCCTACTTTTCCAGTCCGTATCGATTTCAAATGCTACTTACTGGAATATGTGGCTCCATGCGTGGTGCTTCTACCCGCTGGGAAACCAGCAGCATCTTGGACTGGGGATCAGCCGGCTTTTAGATCCACTTTGGCTGTATTTAGCAAAACCCAGCACCGCAAAGGACTCGCAGACTGTTTTCTCCTTTTAGGTTCCAGACAAGTTCATCCTGGCGTTGCAGTTTGCTAATGATTCACTGTCTGTCTCAATCTGCTCACTACATTTCCATCAACCCACAGCTTCCTCACTTAGAAGGTGGAGTTTGTGGGGTTTAAGTTACTGATAGGCATATCTAAGTGCTGTGTCACTCAAAGAGGAGGAGACACACGCACACACTCACACACACATACACACACGCTCTCACACACACGAACGGCTCCAGGCTTAAAGGGGAAGTAACACTTTCTTCTCTTCAGAAACTGGAAACCTCACACATCCAAGGATTTTTTATTTTTTTTCTTCTGTGCATGAAAGCGAAAATCATGCTGCCTATGGAGAGTATAAGAACACGCGAAAAGCTGCTTCGCATGTTTAGCGCCTTCTTTGTAGAGCTTCAAGTTCATTTAGTACAAAAGTAGGGTAGCTCAGAAAGGTATGGGCAATTAATGCGGTTTTGTTTGTTTGGTTTTGGTTTTTTTTTTTGTCCATATCGAAGTGTACAAATCACTCAAAAGAGAGCCCGAGGCCTGAAGTGGAAAGATTTGAGTTACTCCTAAAAACTAGTTTCCTGTGTCTTTACGCCATTACGATAGGATATTCAGCACTCTTAACACTCATAAAAGGGTTAAACTCATCTCACACAGGTGAACCCAGGTTACCAAGAAGGAAACAGTAGAGTTGTTTCATTTTCACCCTTTGTGCTATGTACAAGTATTTTTGAAGACAGATACAATTCTGAATAGAGAGCTCCCATAAAACCATGCACTTCTCATATGACTACAAATGTGCTTGTTACAAGCTGCCATCTCTGAATATTAATTTTGACAGACCACCAGCTGAAAGCTGAGAACCTATTCAGACCTCCTCTTGGATTGTGCAGAAAGGACTGGGAAGAACAAGCTGCAGGCAGCTAGGAGAGCACACTGGGTCCACAAATAATTGCTGGTATAATTTCATTTCGTTACCTTGCTGCGTCAGGATGACCGTCACTCCTGTCCCGATACAGTGGAGATGCTAGAAACCCTGTCCCGGTACACCGACGCAATGGATGAGACGCAGAAGACATGGTACCATTTCTAACAAAACGTGTAATTTTTTTAATCCTTCCTAAAATAGTAATATTAGTAAATTATGCTGTATAAAATTAAGAAGAAAGTTATTTAAGTTAATTACTGCGGCCCAATACATACAAGTGGAGCCAGAACCTGGCCTCGCTTTCCTGAAAGTTTTCCACAGAGCAACCATCTTCGACTTGCAGTTAACTTATAGGCCAAATCCATCTTTGTAACTCGAGTTAATAAATATCAGGAATATTAGTTCATCAACAAAGAAAAAAAATTGTTTTCACCTTTGCTGAAGCCTCTAGCTTTCCTGTGACTGCTCTAACAACGGGCCCACTCCCCTGAGCGGTATTTGTGTTACTTCAGTTTGGATTGGTTGGAAGTTTATTGGTTTTCTAATGATTTTGCCTTCTGTATTATTTAAAATTACTTCAGTGTATTTCTGTCTATTGAAAAAAAGAAGCACAAAAATAATAAACTTGTGTGGGTGTCAGTACCCTGAATTCTACAGACTCTGAGGGCCAGATCTCAAAAGGTTTCGGTGTCTAAGGGGAGGCGTATCGACACTGATGTTTGGGTTTGTTGGGCTGCCCAGATCAAATCTACAACCCTGCCTGAGGTGTCAGGGCTCAAACCCACCATTAGGGCACCAGCATGGGATCTGAAAGAGCCAACATGCTAAGAAGGAGTCACCTGAAATGAGCAAGCTCAGTGGAGACACACATTCATCATGCATGAATTAAGCTCCACCTGCAAGGAGGTGCCGCTGTCTGCCCAGTATGCAATGTCTGGAACACTCCCCTGAAGGTATGTGTGTGTGTAAGGGCTCCCATCTATCTGCCTGGAGGTTTTTTGCCTAAAATGTGCGTGTATGGAATGTATGGGGGACACAGGGATTCCCACTTTCTGTGGATGTACCGGACCTACTGACGACAACACGCTCAGGTGACGACTGCGTGGTAGGTCCATGTCAGTTTTTCTGTGCAGCACCTGCAGTGCACACTAGTCATTTGTCCAGAAGTTTTGGACAAACCATGTCATTCATGACTCTTGCCAGACATCTGAAGTTCCTGACAAGTGGCAAAAGTCCTAAGGACTGTCATTTGCTTTGTTCATTTCATAAAACTAGACCAAAGGACTTCCCCAAAACGCAGAAGACATGAGTAGGGTATATAGGAGTCCTGCCTGTTCCATGCAGAAGGAATTTAGTTGTCAAGGGGATCTGCTTGCCAGATAGTGGTTTGTGTTCTTGTAAAGTGGGATACGGTCTCAGATGGAAATAAAATTGAACCAAGTACTTTTCTCAATTGGTTAGTCCACAACAGAATTGTGGCAACATTTTCTTTTTTTGAACCTACTGGCTCAAGCTGCACAAGGTCTGGAGGTCTGGATTTCACTCTGGCAGCCTGGTGCCCAGTGTCCCCATGCTGCCAAGCATGATGCTCTGGACAGATCAGGCAAAGCTGTAAGGTAAGTGCTGGGATGCTCAACAGTGTCACAACAAGGACAGGTTGTACAACAAGGGTGTATGCAGAAGCCTGATTCCAGGCAGTGCGTGAGCATTTAACAAAAAAGCAGCTCCCTTGCAGGGATCACTCATTTTCAGTGAAGGGTAATGGCTAAGCAGGGGATTTCAGGGTTGCAATTTTGGTCTTCAGTGATTAAGTTATGAGCCCTTTCTTTAGGCATATTTACTATAGCTGGCCGGGGGGAATCCCTGGCTGCTCTGGAATCAACGACAAAACTTTCACTGGCTTCTTCAGGGCAGCATTTTATCTTCCTAGGTGAGGCCTACCCTAAGCAAATTGCAGACTATCTTATTATTGTGCTTCTGTCTTATTTCGAAAGGGTGAGCTGTGGGATTCTGCAGAAAAGAGGCAATTCTAAGGGCGTCAAGGCTGTTGTTATGGCCACAGGCTGAGGCTTGCCAAAATGTATCCTAGTTCCTCAAATACTTCCCTCCAGGCTGGGCATTGAACCCAGGCCTGACTGGCTGGGATTAATCCTGTTATTTATCAATTTTAGAGTATTTTGCCATATTTTACTTAGCATCTTTAATATCCATAGAAAACACAATTTTCTTTGTTCACTTATTAAAACTAGCACCATTTCTTTCCAAACAGAGATGTCTTATTCAAAAGCCAGAGTCTGAGAGCTGAGAAATCTTTTCTGAAAACAAACAAACAAACAAAAAACCCCAAACAGGATCAATGCTTGTCCTGTACTCCACAGTTTTTTGAAAGAGCAGTATCTTTTTACCTAAGGAGAACTGTTAGTTGGAAAGCTGTAATGTGTTAAATAACTGCCCAAGGTTACGTTCAGCAAGTGAAAGGATCACGCACTCGGAAACAATCTTGGTAAGTTGTGTGAGCAACAGGCACTGCCAATACAAGATGGCCAAGAGCTAGAGAAAAGATTTGCATCTTGCAGGTTGGTGTGAACTAAACATGCTAAAACTGAGCGTCCAGGTAACCTTAATGCTGGGACTCTGTTCTCCCAGGAGAACTGTGCCTGACTCCCAGCTGCCCTCTGGGTGTTCCCGACATCAGTAAGGACAACAGAAGTCCAGGCAGCCAAGGGCTGCTCCGCGGACATGTCTTGTACACTGAAGGGAAGCAGCAACTGAGCAGTGCAAGGACTCACTACAAACTCACCGAAGGATTCACAAATTGCCAGTGACCCAGAATCAGACGGATGGAAATCATGTGATGCTTCCTACTTGCATGTTTTTGACCTGAAATCAAGCAAAATCAATGGCTTTGGCTGAAATACACTTTGAGTGTGTTTATTGGGAGCTAAAACGCAAAGCAAAGCTCCCAGGGAGTAAAATCACATGAACTGCAACAGATATACGCAAGTCTTCATAAGCTAAAACAAGAGTTTGTCCAAATTCTACTCAAAACACAAACCCCTAGCATGTGAGGATGAGGTGCAAAATTCAGCAGCAAAGATAGTTGTTAGGCCGAACACAAACAGGGTGATAAGGACAAATATAAAAAAAGACAAAATTATTCCTCTGACAGAAAATTACAGAAAACCCTCACAAATCCCACTGTATTTGCTTTCAAGGAACGAAGACAAGCGTGGCATCATCGCAAGTCAGCGTAATATAAATAAGAACATAAGAATTCCCATCAGATCAAAGGTGCACCTAGCCAGTATTTTACTTCTGGATATCAGTGATATCCATTTTCAAAAAGTACTTCATTAAACTGTGGAGATCATTACCATGGATGGACATTTTAGAATAAATAGCTTCAAAAAGGATTGCAAGTACTTATGGAGGGCAAATTCATCAGCGGCCATTTAACACAAAGGTCTGGATGAGCCCTCTGGTTCTGAACCACTAAATGCTGGAAGCTGGCAGGCGATAGGAGGAGAGGAAGGACTCTCTCTGTCCATGCCTTGTCTACAAAGCAGGTTCTTTCCTAAGAGTCTAGTAGCAGTCACTTCAAGGCACAGATATTGGGCCTGATGAACCTTTGGTTTGACTGGTCAGTATTGCATTTCTTATGCTAGGTTAGATCAGTGATCCAGCTAATTTGGTATCTTGTCTCTGACCATGGGCAATAGCTGATGCTTCAGAAGGCAGAAAAAAACCCTTTACTGAACAATTGCAGGACAAATTGCATGTAGCAGTGAAAGTTTCCTAGCAAGTTTCTTCCTAAGGGTAGACAATCTGTAACTGCCCAATGCTCAGAACCGGGAGGGCTTGTGTCCCTTGTGTACTTCCCCCATAGTACACTATAATATATTGGGGATGAGATTTCTAATAATGCATGCAAAATTCCATTTCTGAAACCCATTATACTATTAACATCAGTAACATAATGAGTTGAGTAAAACAGCAGCTCAGGTGATTTCTGAACGTGTTTAATTGGATGTCCTTTTTTCCTAGTAAAAGTATATGGGAAATACATGAAAATAGATAAACTGCATCAATAGACAATTTTGATTTCCTCAGTAATGCTTGCTACATTAAGTAATTTTATAAGTCATGTTGAAAAATATAATCATTAATATATCAATTCTAATTTTTTAAAGAAACATTACTTTTAGGAAAATAGGAAGCTTCAAGGAAAAAGTTTTTGTTTGTGAGCAGCTAACTAAAGGGTTTCAGCACAGCTTTCCTTGGTTTGGACACGAAAGAAGAACACAGCTGATCAACTTTTCCTTCAGTAGGTCATTATTTACATGAGTGTCCATGGAAGAGTGTATAGGTAAAGTCATTAAAGGATGGAATGGCATGTTAACATTTCAGTGGGTACATGAACTAGTTTAGGACATTATATAAATCAAAGTGAATGCTGATTTTTTCTTTTGTACAGAAAAATAGAGACAGATCTAACAGGAATCTCTGTGCTTAGGAGTTAAGAGATGACAATGCTATTAGTAATTTCTTCATGTTTTCTATGAAAGGTACATAGCATAAAGTATGTAGCTTCTACTAAAGCATAGGTCAAAATCATGTTGTTAGTATCTGCTTGGTTGCCAAATGCTTGTTCCAAATTGGTCTACTTTGAACTTATATTTTAAATACAGAAATCAATTATTTGCATAGCTCAAAGATACACTTAAGCACATGCTTAATGTTATGTATGACTCTCTCAGAAATTGAAGGGATTACTTGAGTGCTTAGGTAAGCACATAGATACATCTGCACCATCAGCACTGGTGCAATCAAGTCTTGCTTGCAGGAGGCAAGATCCCAGCTCTACGGACATCCCAAACGTAAGACCACTTCTCAAAATCTTTTCATGTAAACAAAAGTCTGTTGATCTCATCAGGCATTTCATTTTCACTTGAGTGAAACCTGGCCTGCAGGATTTAGCTCGGCAATATTTTACCTCTCTTCATCTCTACTTGCAATCAGGCCATACAAAGCTGCAAAATGCTCTGAATGCGGATCTCCACCACGACTGAGGCTAGGAAGCAGTGCTAGAAGAATATCAAATACCTGATGCACCTTCATCAGGGCCAAAATACTCTATAGAAAGGCTGAATTATGACCAACATATTTAACTGTCTTCGTACAGGTCATTTCAATTCTGATCATCTTGCAGCTAATAAGATTTCCATTCAAAATATAGAAGATGATACAAGTGAACGTAGTGTCACATTTAATAGCTGTATTGTTAGCAACAATACATTGAAGAAGTTTGCTAATTAATGACATTTCTCCAGGTCTGACTTGTGCATAAAACGTCTTCCCCCTTGATTTACGACACGTGCTCCCCGTGCAGCTGCTGCTGGCTTTGCCCGGTGGGCACAGACTGCGCGCTGGCCTTTCTCACCGAAGGCGTTGGGCTGTAGGGGCGTGGGATGGCAGCGCTGAGGCCGCTGCACATTTCACCTGCAGCCTCAGTGATCCAAGAATAAAAGCTATCATACGCTCAACCAAAAGCATACATGCAAATGCACAGGCATCAGTAAAACGAGCCTGCGTTTGCAATGCCTGTCACTACCCGAGAGATGCCTTTTCTCCGAGCGTTACATTCGGTAGCATTCTCACATTTGTCAGTTGCTGCAGAGCTCCAGCAGCCAAGTGGGCACAAAAGCAGCTTCCAGCCCGTGGAAGGGGTATCGGATCAGGAGCAATCAGTGACAGGTGTCACTTGCCAGATTTCCAAGTTACCAATAGGCCTGGGCAATGGGACACGCTTATTTGACTCCTGTACCCGACTGCAAGTAAGGCACCACTCAGAAGATATAATAATGCCAAAAAGGCTTAGTAATAACTCTAGCTTTGCTGTTTTCTCATTGCTGGATCATACAGTTCATATACACATGCAATGATCAGGAACATATGGACCTGCCTCAACTCCTCTAGAAGTCAACAGAAAGGCAGATTCTGGCCCACACCTGACGCAAGGGATTCCAAATTGCTTTAAATATCTAAGTCTGCAAAAATAGTTCTATATTCATTGTTTTTGAGACAGCATCACATAATTTTCCTTCCCTCAGGAAACACGCACCTTTCTTCCTTAATTTTCCCTTTCGTTCCTAGAGTTGTCCTCTCTTTGCTAGAGCTGACACTATTTTTTAAAGCATTCTCTATTTCATGACTGTCAAACTATCCTTTCCATGCCAGATACATGGCAAAGTTACATATTCTTCAACTCAAAACAATTTACATGAATATTCATAAACTACCTGATGGCAGAATTGGCCCCGAGTTTTAAAACCATAAAGCCCACAGAAACAAATGTTACCCTCTTCCCTTTGTCAGAGATCCCTTGGATCAAGCATAGAAATTATACTTTTATGCAGTTGTCAAGAAAATGCAAAACCAATGCATGAAACATCTTATGTTCTGTTTATTAAAGAAGAGTGTCTGTGACGATACAGATATTCAGCCAGACTAGGATGTTGCCAATGTCAGTTTGTGATTTACTAGAAATTATTGATTTCAAATCTTGGTTTCCCAGGGCTACTGAGCATATCCCGTCACATAAATATGCATCCATTTGCTAGCGGCTGCAGCCTTGTATAAAAATGTGTGTTGTCTCAACTAGTGTCAGATTTCTTGAGCCAAAAAATAAAGCTCTGCTACCCTTCAGTGCAGGAATGAATACCAGCTATTAAGATACATTTCTCTGTCCAATACTGTATCTGCACGACTTGCACAGCTATGGCATCCATCCAGAATTATATATTTTGTCATTAAAATTAATATGGCACTGTCCTGAGAAATTGCACCACCCTCCCCCTCCCCAAAAGGGAATCACTCAAAAGATTTCACAGAGCATCTTTAAATTACGAGACAGGTACAGCCTCAGACTTCTCATATAGCTCAAGAAACAGCTTGAATTTGACTACTTTTAGATACAGATCTGTCATGAGCAAGTTACGCAACATGCAAGTGCAAAAGGATGGTGGGATAGTAACTCTCTGTTCATTAGGGCCAAGAGTGATAGTTGAATTGCCAGCATTTGTAAAGATTAGAAAGAAAGGAGAATACCACTGTGAGCCACTGAGAGTTGGGGCACGTGTGTCCTCTCAGCCTGTCTCCCTAGGTCCTGCTGTTCTCCTGCCCGTCTTCCGCTCCTGGTCACCCGACACATTCCTGCACAGCGTTTTTTTCCATTTGGCCCTACTCCTTAAGACTTTCTTTCGGTCATTCTGCTGTGCTCGCACCTCTAATCCCAGCTGCTCACTCTGCTGCCTTCCCTTCCCCAAGGGAAACGCTCCTGGGTGGAGACGGGTCTGTCTCTGACCTACTGCTTGCTGAATGCCGCTGCCGCCAGAACATGCCATACCATACTGTGGACTCATCAGCAGGCTACCTCCTCCAAAGACAGTGGGCTTTACAGACCAACAAAAGAATCCACGAGGTTTTGGACCTTTATTGTTCAGTTGTTAGCTGCTTATGAAAGTTCCATGGCATTTGTGGGATTTGGTGAAAGATGCTGACAATTCTGCTGCGTGCTCTCTCTGGTGCGCAGCCATCTCAGCGTTCAGAGCATGTTTTTGTTTTTATATTTTTCTCCAAAAAAGAAATCTCTGTTTTACCATCACACTTCTCAAGTCACTTGCATGTCATAATGAGTTCTCTGTTTACTAAAATACAAAACCTTCAGGGCTGACAGCAGCGGCAGAAATGACAGAATCAACAGGATTGCTTTTTCTTTTGTCTTGTCACTTCACCCTCACTTGTTTTTGTACAGTGCAGAACAGATTAACTTTAGGAACGGCACAAAAGGGTGCAGCCCTCACACGACCAGCCAGTCTAACCTTTGCAAGAGGTACCTGAGCCAGCTTCCTTCCCTACCTTCTGCCATGGCTAGTGCAGCCGGGGCTGGGACAAGGAAAGCACTTCCCCTGCCCAAAAGGTAATGGCGATCACCCTGCTCTGCAAGTCTTTGGCACCCATCGCTACTCGGAGCAGCATCAAGTGCAGCTTACATATTAAATTGAGGGAAGTTGCGTTTTGCCATGGGAGGATGGAAAAGGTGGGTAAATGACTTCCAGTCGTATGGGATGATGCCTGGCTGATGCCTACTTCATGTAAACAGTATAGCCCCATGGAAGCACGGTCATTTACACCAGTGAAGGTTCAGGCCTGCTCATTCAAAGACAACTTTCAGCTGGCTTGGAAATGAAACTCTAAATTCCTTTTAAGCACTCTGGCTCTTCCTAAAGCATTTGAAAACAACTTATTCCCAGATTACGGTGAGATCTTGCTCTTGCAGGAAAAAGAGAGTGAGAGAGAAAAGGAAGCACTGCAACTTCCCAAGCCACTTCAATGCTAATGGCAGTATGATCCCGAATCAATGCAGAGGGGCTGACAGCAACAATAAGCATTAACTGCTGCAGTGAAGGGGGCTGTTTAACCTGGCTACTAGAAGTTATTTCTGCCACAGCTATTTGAACAAAACATTTGGCAATTAAATTAATTCAAGCATGTCCTCTCTCTTCACGGGAAAAAATGCGGGAAAAATCCAGGCAGAGAATGAATGGCATCTAGATTAACGAGGAACTGCACAAAAAGAGAAAAATAATGGTTTTCTAAAACGTATTAGTATTACATTCTGCAGTAGCACCATATGCTAGTTTCCTAGATGCTGGTAATCCCGATGTATTTTTATCTTGGCTAGTACCAAGGAGGCAGCTATACAAGGCCAAGTTCTTCCCACATATCTATGTTGAATGCAGTTTACCTTCGCTCTCTGTTGTGAATCCGAACCAAGACAGCCATGCAACTGCTTAAGATCACGCCTTTATTTTCTGGCTGTATCTGACTTTGGCTTTTAAATGTCATAATACTCCATCTCTCGAGTCCTTGATGAAGCCTTTTTTTCAGTGATAGAGCCTGGAAATGTTGGACTTAAAAATCGCAAGCCTCTACCACTTCAATTTAAGGATCAGCTCCACTAATTAGATGCAGCAGCAGACTATAAATTGCTCACGTTCCAGACAGAGGAGAACAACAAAAAGCCATTCTGTGTTAGTGGGGATGTATTAACATATATGTAGGACTTCATTCTTCTCTAAGTTGAACAAATATTCCTTAATCAGTCCTTAGAAATCACTTTTGAAGCTGGTGGCATTCTTCCATTATTAGACAGGAAAGAACAGCTATGACTAGTCTAGAAAAAAGAACCACCGCTAATTAACATTGTTTAATTGGATGGATCTGAAATACCTATAGCACAGGTGACCCTAACCCTAGCGTGCTAGCCAAATTATTGTACTCCCTTCCCTGTATGCAGCAGTCATGCCACTCTGCTCTAGCTGCATTGCCCTCTGGACACTTACTGCAGATCTTGATAGGATTTCTGGTGCAATGATTCTGAGGCTTTGGGGGAGTTAGCAGTCCTAGGATGAAAGCAATCCCACCCTCAGAATTCACCAGGATTCACACTATTTTGAAGGCTTTTGTAAGATGCTAGAATGAACATGTATCACAGTTTCTGTAGGGGCTACGGGAAAGTGTTTTCAAGACAGCTGAATTGAAGTCAATGGCAATGAAACAGAGCAGCATGGAGCTAAGAGCAGTTTTCTCAGTTGGGGCTCACCTCTGATACAGAGATGATGCCAGCTAAGCTGTGATACAAACACGGTGGGTGCAATGTTCAATTATCACATTTCATTCCAGAAAGTTCTTCTGTCTTTGAATATGGCAGTTCACATCTTCAGTGTTAATGATCCCTGTTTGACAGCCATTTTGAACCTGTCCAAACAACTTGGCCAGCTGATCCTCTGGCTACCTCCACCCCAAGCTGGGCCTGCCCATGCAGTCTGAAGGGGCAGGGGGAAATAGGCAAGTGCAACTTTGGGTGTAATGCGTACGAGAGAAGCGAGGCATGACATGCCCCAGCAACGCAAGGAGAGCCAAACAGCAATTCACCCACAAAAAAAAGAGATTTGCCTTTGTCAGTTAGGATTCTGGGTTGAGAATCCAAGTGTCCCTGACCGTCTAGTTAGCAATTCATGTTACGCTCATCACCATGGTATGTGACTCCCTGTGACCACATTGCCTCTTGGTAACTTTTAGCCACTCTAAAGATAGGTGTGGTAGCACCTCAGAGTCACTCTGGAAACCAGGAATACACGTTTGGGAGACATCTTTTATAATTGGCATGGCTGAGCTGCAGCTCTGCCTCAGGCAGAAGGTAAACTCTGTCTCGCTGGGGGTGGTGAAAGGAAATCTCTTAGCACAGAAAGAACGCGGAGCTGCTCGGAAGCCTGCAGGAAGGGGCTGGCACGTGGGGTTGCACAGAACCTCCTTGCAAAGGAACGGGAGGAAATTTTTTTTCCCCAAGCGAGGAGCCTGTGCAAAGGATGTTGTTGCCCAAGTCACCAGTGAAATTGTAGGGAAATCGAAATCACCGGCTACAGGAATCTTTCTGCATTTTGGCAAGATCTGAATCTGCAGCTGTTTATAAAAATGCAATTAGTGGCCTGCCAAGCACTTTGAAGCTGTTCTGAATGCTAGAAAATTGTGACAAACTTATCTTTCTGTGCCTTCGTATCTTGTGAGCGATTATTCAACCAGTGGGTTGTTGACTGGAAGACTCAGCCAAACAATGATGGGGCTTCTAAACTATTCAATTATCTCTAATGAAGAAGGATCAGGGAAACAACCCTTAAACACCTTAAGCAGAACAGCAGTATAAACAGACAAAATGACTCTCAAGAGAAACCCCCAGACACTTGCCAAGGTTGGCTTTGGAGCCAACTGTGATACAAATGCATAAAATATTAGTTGCTTAATGGTTGTGAAGTGTTGCTCTTTAAAGGTTACCGTCTTCCTGTCCAGAGAAAGCTGCAGCTGAATGATGAATGAAGTGATCCATATATCTGAGAGGTTTTCGAGCATCTGCAACTCCCTTTGGTGTCAACAGGAATTTTAGGTAACCAGGACTGGGCCAGTAAAACCTGACTCTGCATGATATTAAGAATCCCCAGGGCTCTCAGCCTCCTCGGCCCCAGTATTTAGCTGATGGAGTACTTGGAGCGAGGGCTCCAAAAACGCTGGTTATTTGGATGCATGTTTGTGATGGGAGACCTGATCTCTAAATCACAGGGACCAGGCAGGTGTCTGGAAGTGGACTTGGGAAGAAGTCTATCTGCGGCTGGGGAAGAAGCGTAGCGACCACTGCAAAAAGTGCAGCAAGACTGGATTTTGCTTCTGAGCAAATTTCTCTCTCCTCTCCATTACAAGTCTCACCATATACAAATAGCTGACTTGTTATTGCAGCTCAAAGGAATGAATGAGCTCAAAAGAATGTGAAGAGAATGCTACAATTCCACCGGGAAGAGCTGCTTCTTTTTATTTAACTTTTCCATTCGGTTAATATTTTACTGTGGCCTTCGAGAGCAGTCTCATCAGACTGCCTCCGTCCTGCACTGTAAAACCGGACAGTCATCTGAAGCGTAAACTCTGCACCTGCCTGTAGCTGTCTAGAAGTGTTTTGTGTGTCTGCATTTTTGAAAGTATCTCACGGTTTTGTTTCCTGTGAATGTGCATTCAGCCCTGCACACTCACGAAATGCTTAGCTGAGTTTGGGAGCATGTACATAGCGGGCCACGGCTGGGGGATGGGGACGGGGGAAAGAAAGAAGGGGCTGTAAGGCAGCTTGAGAACTGATACGATGCTAGTGTGAAACTTCTTTGTGAGGGGAACGACATTGCCAGGTTTTGGCTTAAAGAGTCTCAAACACTCTAGCAGCTTTAGAAACTTGAACATGTACTAGCCTCAGCTGCGCGCAGATAGACCGCTGAAGGCGAGCCTCAGTTTAAAATGGTGCTGAGCGCTCCGACAGCTTCTGAAATTCCAGGATGAGGCCTTAAAAATAACAACACGTTCGACCCAGCAGAGCCAGATAAGATCATAGACTGCACAGCATAGTTTTAAGCCTGCTCTCCTAAACTGCAAAACCATTAAATATTTAGGTGGCCATATGCAAATCATTTAAATTCTGTTTCTCAGAAGCACACCATGTCATGCAGACACGCTTTGTGCAGAGATCCTCTTCCTAAGCTTTTATCAACTATTTATTTTAAACCTGTGAAGGACTTAATTAATGGCTGATTGTGGGCTACCTTTTTTTCAAGGGTATTTATATACGAGGGAGGAGGGGGGAGAAGCGGAAACGCAAAGACCTGGGTTTCTGTCAGAGAAAACTAACATAGAAGAAAACACGTTTTTGTGACCATACCAAAGAAAACCCCAGGACTGCTCAGATATTTCCAACCCCCTCCACGGGTAACAATTTGATAATTCAACAAATAAACAGTCCTTTATGTAGGAGCTGTCTCGTGGACACTGTGAGCACTTTAGAGACTAGGGCCCCAGATCTTCTTTTCTTAATGTCACTGTGAATTTGCTTGTGGAAGTGTATGACACCATGCACGGAGCCTGAACAGCTGAGCTCATGCTTCAGGCATTCTCCCAGGACCAGAGGGGGAGGGGGCTCTCCGCCAGCTTTCGGCCGCCTCTCCCCTTGCATTTACACACACACAAATCATGTTATCATAGTGAAAATATGTAAGAATTCCAGGAAGCAGAGGAAGTTTGTGTGTTGACCTCAATTTATTTTTTTCCAGAGGAAGATCACTCCAAACGTTAAAAGGACAGTGGATGTTAGCTAAATTGATTTGCAGATATTTTAATTCTTATTGCAACTCCTTCTTCTGCTGTACTTTGTCTTTTAGGATTAATGCTGTTTGTATTTTATCCCACATGGGTACTTTGACTGGGAGAAGGAAAATCACTTGGCGAGAAGCTCTGTGGGACCTATTTGGACACTAACAAAATTGGTAAAGGAGGCCCAAGTGCCTTCTGGTTCCTATTTTCCATTACAGTACAGTAAAATTGGGTGAGACTGTTTCTGGAGGGGAGGGAAGGAAAGGGTGGATGAAAGAATGGGCTAACACATTAGGCTTTTGCACATGGAGGCCTGGGTTTATACTGCTTTACAGTTCTGGGTTTGAACTCTTAAAACGCTGATCAGTTTGGCCCCAAACCCAATAACGTTTTTAAAAACACACTTGACTTCAAACCTGCAAGTGTCTTTGTGAAGACTGCGGGACTTTAAAAGTTAACCGTGTACCTGAAAGCTTAGTCACCTGGCACTGGCTGGCGTTCAGCATCTTGCAACATCAGACAGGAGTTTACACAACAGCTAATCCCGGACACCCTGCCTCTCTCGCTGCCACATACCATCAGCCTCGACCTTTCATCAGTGCTCACACTTGTATGGGTTTGCACACATTCAAACACAGCCATTCCACCACATCTAGCACGCACTTGTGTGTGGACGTACACAGAGCCAGGAAAATAGAACTCGAGTCCTCAAGTCCTCGTCTCTCGCTTAATCCCATATACTGTGAACAACATAGTCACACATAGACTTATACTTGTAAAATGGCAAGTAAAAATACCCCATGCTTCTTGACTGGCCAACACGAAATCCAATCAGTGAAAATATTTCTGTTTAATTGCACGGGTCAGACCTCCCTCAGCCTCGTAACCGCCATTAGGAGCACAGGCTATGCCTTGTGCCTCCCAGCGCACCGGAGCCTGATGGTTATTCCAGCAGAACCCCACACCCTTTTGTGTGCTAAGGCCCACAGAACAAATCATAGGCACCTTCGGTTTTTGTAAAATACGCTATGGCTGGCATGCATTTAACTTGCAAGATGACAGGGCGTTAATCCTGGACAAATCTTGAAGAGTTTGGTTTGAGTAGCTATCAGATTGCTTAAGATTTTTTTGCAAACTATTTCATTTCTTATGTTTCTCTGTTGCAAACATAAGCTGAAAGCCTGATTCAATTTTAAATGAGCAAGCCTGTTCTTCTAGCTAGCAGGCAGCCTATGATGTATATTAGGGCTAGGCATCCCCACCCAACAGCTATGCTAAAACAAGTGAGGCCATCAAGACGAAATAGCCTGAGCAGTTTGCAGTGTCAGAGGCCTCACTGAAATCAAGGGATCTGTGACAGTAGCCATCAGTGTAGGACTTGTCCCACAGGATTTATTTCTCTGTCCAAGTTTTTCTCTATTCCTTTCTACAGGTTTTCTGAATTCACTTGTTTCGCCCTCCCTCTGCTTGCCCCCCATTTTATTCTTTTTGTCACACATTTCAAATACATACCTTCCTTCCCTACCTCACCTCTGTTGGGCTCAGGCAGAAGATGGCAGAAAAAATAGCATTTGAATTATATTTTAGTTTTCAGATTATTCAGACTTAGAAGTAGGCAACACAAGCTTGCTACTTTGAATGTTTTGGTACTGAGACTTTTCTATTTAAGCATACAACCCCCTACCAGCTGCAGTCTAGATTTATACCATGGGGAAGAACACAGTAGAATCAGACTGAAGATTAATCAAAGCAAATTCTGGCCCGCTGTTCCGTGTGTCTCAAAGATTTAAAAAGTAAAAATAAAAAATGAGGGGGCTTTGCTTTGGTAATAAACATTACAACAAAAAGGCACAACTTTCCCAAATATGCTGTGAAGAGAAGACAGATGCCTTCTAAAGCTTCTTGGTATCTCCGGCCATTGTTGTGGATTCATGGCTGTCAGCCGACCAAACGGGTGCTGCTGGGTCCTTCCCAGCACTGCTCACAGCACAGGGAGAGCATCTGACCTACCTGTTTTGGCTGCGCCAGCAGGGTCCATCGTTCCTGGCTCCTGCACATGCTATATACACGTAGCCAGTTCTGTGGTGTGTCCGAAGCTGACTACAGAACCCAGTTTGCCTGCCTCCCTGGCCATTGAGCAAATTAATTATCCAGAGGTTTTGATGTAATATAACCACACTGCCCAGGAGAGAGCCAGAAAAACACTTGCAATCTTTTCTACACAGAAATTCTTTCTATCGCATTTCTTATTCTAAATTATAGAACTTGTGAATAAAAAAAAAGCCATATACAATGATGAATTATAAGTAATCCTGAAAGGTGATACACTCTTCAGCTTTTGGGTGTATTATTATTCTATAGGGATTAGAATAAGGTGAAAGTTTGTAGTTAGCAATCAGTAGAATAACATAGCTAGTTTTCATTAAGGAAGTCTACTTAAATAAACTTTTTTGGGTGCAATCCTCAACTGGCATAAACTGACATAGCTCCATTTAAGCATTTAAGTTACTGCAGTTTGCTTAGCTACATCTGCTGGGGAGCCAGCCTTTGGTTTCTTGGGGGGGAGGGGGGGGAGATTAGTGGGGTCAGTATTTTTTTGGAAAAACATATACACAGGTAACACAGGTAAATCATTGTATTTATACGTAAGAACTGAGAAGATGCCAGAACTAGTAAAACACATCTATATCTAGCAGAAGGGCATGTTCCCATATTTAATGGCCTGTACGAGATATTTTAAAGACATCACTAATTCTTTTCAACATCTTTCTCAGTAAAGACATGGCTGAATTGAACAATGTGTGTGATCAGGGCAGTGTTTATACAGTAAGGCCCCAATTCAGCAAAGTGCTGAAGAACACCTTCAGCTTTTAGTGCATGAGTGGCCTCATTGAAGTCCTTAGTAATTACGTGTTTTGCTGAATCAGGACCTGAATTTATTTGGGGCAGGAGGACTTTAATATCTTCCAAGGAATTATACTTATTAAAGGGGACAGTCTATAAATTAGTGTTTAAGTTAAAATCAATTTCTAGATAATACATATCCCTAAAAGACAGATTGTTAGTTTGTATGAGCTTTGTAACAAAACTTTAATTAAACCCTTTTTAAATAAAACCTGTCGTACATTATACTGCTAATTGACTTGACCTGGTACAAAGAGGACTCTGCCAGCTAGAGGAGACTAAAGGAGATTATTCTGTCTGGTGCTGCAGTGATTGTGTGTTAATAAAATTTATTTCTGCAGTCTTGCCCAACTCCCTATTGTGTATTCAAGAAATGTGTGGGCTCGAAGCCAGTCATCACAAAGCAAAAAGTAATAAAACCTCAAAAGCCGACTTTTTCTACCTCGCATTCTGCTGCTTTACTGTAGCACAAACTACATGGTATACTCTGCTTGCATGCATACCTCAGCTACAGTTCTCTTTTTTTTCTTTCTTTTAATTTATTTTCCCAATTATGCAAAACCCTGCACCTTATTAATGTGAGCACTTTAACAAGGGAAGGACAATTATAGGATCCAGAAAGCTCGGTGATGAAATATTCTGGGTGTGGCAATCATATTTTATTGCCACTACACTGATTACATACAATATAACACATCTAGCAATTAGAGAAACATGCTTAATCCTCCTGGCCTAGACCTATTTTGCACAGAATTCATTTCAATGGGCCAAATTCTTCCTTTACCCTCATGCAAGTAAATCTGAAATAACTTCTTGCCAATCAGTAGAATCATTTGGATTGACATTCACGTAGATGACAGCAAAACACGACCTGCTGACTTCACAGAGTTACTCCTGATATATGCTGGGTGTAATCGCAAAAAGTAATCACAAGAACTTATGCAAAAAATACAGGGAGTAAACAGGAGGACTTGGAAGTTTTAATACGTGCTCAAAATTATGAATTAATTGGCACGAGAAACTTGTTGGGATAATTCACATGACTAGAATATTAATATAGATAGTGCAGTTTGTTCAGGGAGAAGAGGGATGAAGTGCTGTCCATAGACACATTCACTCCACAGTGTAAAATGTGGAAAGAGATGAACCAGTTGAAAATCCCTAGCTAATAATAACAGGGGGAGTGAACGCAGGTGCTGTCACAATGGGGGGGTGTGGGGTGTCTAGAGTAAAGCCATGAAGAACAGATGGACGGAGCTACTTCTTTTGGAGGGCAACAAGATGAATCATACATCCAGTGCGCTGGGCTTGAAGAGGATGAAGGCACGTGGCAGGGAGGCTAATGGAGATACCTGCTGGGACACGGGGTATCACAGGACACAAACTCCACGCTGCCAATGTCTTGCTACCAAGGCTGGAGAAGCAACTGAAGGGAAGGCTCCTTACTCTCGGTTTTAACAGTCAGGAGAAACAGGTTTAGAAATATGAAAATAGAAGGCAATCTGGGTGATAGCTACCACGGAATGAGAAAACTCACTGCTCTGGAAGGGAAAAAGAACAGCAAAATACAAGCAACAGACTTGAAGAAAGCCAGCTTAAATAAACTCAGAGAATTGGTAAGTAATATCTCATGGGGAACAAGCTCAGAGTAGTTGACAGTTCCTTAAAATAGTTCTATTAAGGGCACAAGTGCAAATTATCCCAAAGCAGCAAAACCATTAGAAGTGTTGTAAGAAACCACCTTAGCTAAATCATGAACTCCTTGCTAACCTCAAACACCAGAAGTGTGTAGAAAGTTGAAACTAGGTCAGATTACTGAAGACCAGGATGAAAGAAAAGAGAGCGAGTGTAGAGCCCAAATCAGGAAGGTCAAGTGAGAACAGGGGACACATTGGTGCAGAAAGGATACGAAGAAAACATGCTGCAAACATACTTCATAATAAGAGGAAGATGAGGAAAAAGTGTTGGCCTGGTATTGAACAAGACAGGGAAAGTTATTGACAGGTGATGCTGAAAAGGTTGAGTGCTTAAAGCTTTTTTGCTGCAATCTTTACCAAAAAGGTCAAATGAGATCAGGCAGGAAACAGCACTAGTGACAAAAGGGTAGAAACACAAGTGAAAACAGGGAAAGAACAGATTAAATAGTACTTAGATAATTTAGATCTTTCAAATTGGCTGGGTCAGATACAATTTGTCCTAAGGTATCCTACTGGACTGTTTGAAGCTCTCTCAGAGCCATTAGTGGTTATCTTTGAGAGCTTATGGAAGCTGGGTGAATGTCCAGAAGACAGAAAAATGGCATATAGTGTGTTTCCTTACAGGGAGGGAAAAGATTGTAATGGGGAATTAAGGAGCAGTGAGTGAAGGTCAGTTTTTGGAAAAAATACGGAAACAATCAAATTATTTGTAACCACTCAGGAAATAACAAGGAGATGAGTAACAGCTAGCAAGGCTTTGTCAAAAACACAGATTTGTTAAACCAATTTAATTTCCTTCAGTGGGAATAGGGGAGAAGCAGTAGATAAATCTCAACTTTATTAAAGCTTTCCAGTATCGGCCTCCTCATGGTCACAAGCGAGCTAGGAAAAATATGGTCTCCCTCCACCTACAAAATTCTCTGTCAAACTGGAAGGATGTTGTTAAGTACATTTCTGCAGGCATCTGCCCTGGATTTGCTTCTGTGAAATACTTCTGCTGCAGTCTTGTTTGTTAGAACAGAGTGACTTACTTTCTGCATACAGTAAAACTGAGGAAGGGCTGCATGGGCAATAGCAGGCTACTCTGAGGATGTTTGCTTAGAATACAATGCGATTTTGACAGCTGGAGCAGTGTATCCAGTTTGGGGCAACACATTTCAGCTTCAAAAAAAGATATCAAACAAAAAAGATCTAGCAGAGAGCACTCAGAGCAGCCGGAGGTCTAGGAAACACAAGCTGCAAGGAGAACTGGAAAGAATGTTCTCATACAGGCTGCAGAAAAGGCTGAGAAGGACTACATATGTAATACATATGCACATAAAGAAGAAGGGAGTAAGTAGTCTTCCTTATCCACTGTGGATAGGATAAGTAGTATTGGGTTAAACAGGAGCACCGGAAATTTAGGTTAAACATTAGGAAACACTCGGTAATAATATGGCTAGTTAAGCACTGGAAAAGATTGCCTGGGGAGGTTGCAGAGCCTACCTCCTTGGAAGTTTTCAAGAGCATGCAAGACTTACGCTTATCAGAAATTATGCTTTTAAAGTCGCAGATGTACTTGGATGACCTCTCAAAATCCACTTCACTTTACTAGGGCTACTTTTCCCTCCAGTCTGAAAGGATAATTCACTCTGGTGAAATGGAAGCCTTGCCTGGATGCTGGTATGGCACAATATTACAGCAATGCCCACCCCAGCCCTCTCACAGCGTCACAGTCTCAGCAGTGTGCTTAAGCAGATGCTTCACCTCAAGCAGAGAGGCGATCCCTCCTGCAGGCATTTCTGTACTTGAACGTACGTTTCAATGCTTTATTGAACCGGGAGCTACACTGGCAGCCTTTGCCCTGCAAAGTTGCAGCACAACTGTCCCAATTTTCACCATCTCCTCTTTGCACCTGCAGCAGTGTGCTCAGCCTGGAAGTGCTTCTGAAGGCCACAGAGGGGCTTTACTCAACGCACAGTTCTGCTCCACCTTTCCAGAGGAGATTTAACTTCTGGGAGAAAATGTAACCTGCGCTCCATGCTTTAGCTAAGAATTCATTTCAGAGGGAAACAGAAAGTACTGAACACTGTCATTAAAACCCAGAAATGCTGAAGCCCAAATTACAGTCTCATGTAGCAGATCGTGTCCTACCTACTACGCCTCCCGCCCTGCTCAGGAGCATCTGCCCGATCTGTAGGTAATGCACACGCAAAGTGGAGACATTGCATCATTGGCCATGAGCCAAGAATTTATCCCTGTGATAAATGCATTTAAACCCAGAGCTAGACACGTGTAGAACACACCGAACAATACAGTTGTTGAATCTTTCCATTAAAATTGTCTCTAGAATCTTGATCACTTTAAGTTCACAGTCGCAAAGTTATTCATGTTCCTACCACCCACAGAAGTCCCAGACAAACTTTACTCTCTCTCTACCCACTGAAGCCACAGTGCTGTAGAAAGCCACAGCTCCCAGTAAACGAGAAAGTTAATGTATCTGAACTTACACAGTGTGAGTTGACATCGCTGTAATAATAAAATTGGGGGGGGGGGAATCAGAAGGCGGCAGAGCTTGTCTGCTGGTAAATGAAAAGCATACAAGAATCCTGGCATTCCCCTCCTGTACAAGCACTGATATATTTCATGGGGTGGACGTTGTAAAGGAGGTGCGCTCTGTTACACAATGTATTTCATTCAATTAATAACACTTAGTTATATGCTAATAAAACATGTATTAAGAATATGTCAAACTAATTGTTTAATCACAAATCCTTCCCTCATTCTGCTTAGCCTGGACTGGATTTGAGGCATACAGAGGATGCATTAAATATTTTGTTGTTTCAGTAGATGATTTTTCTAGCATATCAGGCCAAGTTTCTCAAACTTGTAGCAGGAAAGACAAAAGCCGCAACACATGTGCATGCACACACATACACACAGCAGGGAACGAGGAGCTGATGTAGCCACTGGCAGGATGTGTCTGCTCTTGATTTTGCAGTGCCACCCAGCCCTTCGCTGGGTTACAGAGTGGGGTTTTTTCCATGTTATTTTGTGTCTCAATGCCAGCACTGATGGTGGTGATTGATTGACTTAGCTGGTGCTGCAGGATTCAAAACAACAACACTGGCAGCAGCAGCTCAGGGAAATACGGAGAAAGCTGGCTGGGTTAATCCAAGGAGAGAAGAAACAACGCTGGTGATCTGCCAGCTCTGAGAATCCTACAATAAATTAGGAATAACTATATTCATTGTTTTAAAATGAAAGATGCTGGCAGAGCCCGGCAGAAGCATTTTAAACACTCTGCACTGCACTTCAGCCCGGGGGCCCAGAGCAAAAGCCCTTTTTCTTCATGCCGAGCTGTTCCTCACACACCTCATCTCACCAGCTTCAGCACACAGCCTCATAAAAGCCATCCCCTGCCTTTGGGGAAAAGGGGCTCTCTACCTGCCTGTCCCCACCGTGAAAATTTACTGTTATTCCCCTACATTGAAATGTAAGAAGTGTTCCTCACACAAAGCCTCTCCAACAGCCGTGTCCCTCTCCCCAGGGTCCCCTCCCTCTCGCTGAGGATCAATGAGACCCTCTCAGACTTTCCTCCTGCAGCTCCTACCTCCTACCGGCACGACTGCTGAAGCATTGCGCAGATTCTTTTCCAGAAGTAACGTTTCTCCTTGTAAAAAAAGGAGAGAATTAGAAGACGACCCTTGAGCTTTTTGACTTTGTTAATTTCCCCCACAATTCCTTTATCTCGTGTGATCTTCTGTCCCCTTTTCTCCTGCCCCTGCTCACACCACTGCTGCCGCCTCTTAATTAAACATCCTCATTTTGACACTGACCCTATTTTCATTTTATCTAACTCCCCTCTCACTCCCTACATGAGAGGAGAGTTCCAGCAACCTGCTCCCCATTCTCTTTCTCCTCCCACTCAGCTTATAGTAGTAGCTACTCGCCTGTTTTCCTGATAGTAATTCAGACTTCCCTTGGCTGCATTATGAAGATAAGCTGTTCCTTCTACTGACAAAGGAATTGCTAATGGACATGCCTGCTTTCTCATCCTGGGGACAGCGGCTGCTTCTGTCGGTAACTTTTTCCCTAGCACAAGTAGTTTTCCAGCATGCCCCATAAAACAGACCACATTTATGATTGTTGGCATACTAACAGGGTTACTGGGCAGCTTTCTTCAGGACAGACTTAACAACTCGCATATAGATGGACACAGACACGGCTCTGGTTAGAGACAATGGGAGATTTACTATTGCATGTATTTGCACCAAGATTTGGTGGCTTTGTATGAACAAAATAGAAACAGAAAATAATTATTTGTTTGCCAACCCACTGAATGTAGGGGAGAAGCACAAAGTTTTATTCATCTCCAAGCTCAGCAGATGTCAGTGTATGAATGGCCTGATTTCAGTCTCATTTTTGGACTAATGAAGATTTAATATAGCTAACAGAGCCATGAGGTAATTCTGGTTTTGAACAAAAAGTGATTCCATATCATCCCATAACTTGTCACAATTAAACATGAACTAACTCCATGAATTTTGTTGGTGGTGTTTTGTTAGAACAGCTTCAGAGAGAAGTGATAGCTCAGTCATTATTCGAATGTCTGCTATAGTGGAGTCTATCACCACTGAAAGCCTAGAATAATGGCCTGTGTTATTCTTTTGCATCTTTTTCTATACCGCTTTTGAGGGAGCTGTAATTGAAGAGAAATGAAAGGGCAGCCAACCAAGAGACAACACTGCAAGGATCAGAACTGGAATGTGAGACAACATACTTTAAAAGCTCAAACTTTAAAACTCCTGCTATGTGTGTACTTTTGAAAAGGGTAACATCAATAGCAAAAAGAGAAACCCCAGCTATTTTTTCCCCTGATTAAGGAATAATCAAACTCATTTTTCTTCCAACTTCATGTTTATAATCTGATGGCCTCCTATGAAGGCATGAAAAAAAGGATTAATGCCTTCATTGGATACCTATTTTGAACTGCTGTTTTCTTTCGAAAATGTGATTAACTAAAAAGGTGAAAAAGAGACCAGTGGAATAGAGACATGAGAACACCAAGGCAGGGTGTTAAGAAGCAGGGACCCTACAGCAATTTACAGAAAGGTTGCAAACTATGAACTGCTATTTAGCATTGGGTTCTGTGTCAACTGGCTCTCCAGTTATGTTAGCGTTGCACCTCCTCATTCCTAGTGTTTACACAGAGCTGAAATAATGCAGACAGCATCTTCCATACTTAAGTTTCAAACTCCAATACTTACAGGATTGCCGGCGGCTTACCGTTGCGCACTAACTGATGCACCGAGCTTAAAATTTCCTCCTGTTTCTACAAATATTAACAAGCAGAAGCTCTCTAAGGGCCTGATGTAAAGCTACCGAAGCCATTTTAAAGCCATTAAAGTCAGTGGGAATCTTTACATCTGTCTCTTGCACTCTTGGATTCTTCAAGTACTTACGTGCATACTTCATACTCGCATGAACAATCCCATTGAAAAAGCTGTTTGTCTTAACCACAAAAAATGGCTGAGTTTAAGATGGCTTTAGTTTAAACCTGGCCAGGCTAAGCCCAAACTCAAGCTTCTCCCTACCCAAGACAATTCAACAAGACTAACCATTTCTGAAATTATCTGTGCCTGTGAAGATATTTGGGATATGTTTGTGACCAAGACTTAAAATGATATAGTCAAGGACTGAGTTTATTCAAAATAAGCTGGATCCCAAACATAGGAGTCATTGGATCATAAACATAAGAATACTGCAGCTATTTCAGGCTGCAATAAGCAATGTTTCCTCCAGCGTACACCCCAAAAAGATTAAGTAAGTTTATGTTGCTTTTAATGATGGAGAATTGAACAAAGCGTAATTTGGAACCCGTTTTCAGTACTCCTGCCAAACTCTGAGTAAAACATCATTTACCTCCTAAGTGAACATTTTTCTGGCAGTTTTGTATGAATTAAACATTTTGGTCATTTAAAGGAAAAATGTTAAAAATCTGGAGTGTTCTTAAAATAGCAGATCAGTATACTTGAAATATCTTTTCTGATTTCAGGGAACTCCCCCTATGCATGTAACTTGCTATGAAAACCACAGCTATTTTGCACTAATTTCAGAGCAAACTTATGAAAATAATATAATGAGGCAAAGCACTCAGCAATGCCAGAGCATGGGGACCACAATACTGTAATAGATGATATCAAGATGATGGCAAAATAATGTCACTGCAGTCACTGGAGACTACATTACTATGTCAAGATGATGGCAAAATGATTTTGACGCAAGTCTACTGAAACTCTGTTAAAATATCCAGATGATTGCAACATATCAGGCAAATTCCCCAGGGGCCATGACTGATAAATTTGTGTTAAAGTATTTCAAGTACACCACACTAACCTATGTTGCATGGGCAAGATCCTGGCTTGCTAATGCATTAGCCTGACCCCACCAACATCAGCTGAAGCTCTAAAAGGGAAGCTTTGCCTTTTGTGTGGAAAGTTCTGATGATGATGGTATTTCAGAATACATAGTTGATTTTGTCTTCTGTGCATGCACGGCTATAGTTTGAGATTGCCGTGGCAAGATGATACAGCTGAGAAAACAAGCTCACTTACAAATGTGGCCTCATCTGAGGCTGAGCACTTCTAGGAATTTCTGCCATGGAGAAGCAAACTGTGCCCTGGTGCCCCAGAGGTGGAAATATCAGGTGCTAATTGAGAATCACAACCAAAATAAGGCATAAGCTTTCTAGTCCTGGAGAACAATAAGCATGTCAAAGGTAGTAAAGAGTTAAGGTAGCTTTAGTATCTTCTCCCCATATGAAGCAGTGAGTTAATCAGCAAAGGGATGCCATCTTAGATGAACTCACCATTTACCCAAGGGGGCTTATTTTTTTGCAGTAGAGAAAGACTGCTCCTGAAAGTCACAGCTGAGCTCATGAACATTGATAGAAGTTAGCCGTGGAGATCCTGATGGAAACAAACACATTTATCTGAGCAGATTACAGTGAAGAAATGTATCAATAACAAGTGATAATGTCTTTTTTACCTCTTATGCAAGAAAAACTTGCAGAACATCAGACAGCAGTGCTCCCTGTTCTTGCCAGGGCTGACAGTCCCTTAGTTTTAAGAGCAGCATGCTCAGCAGGAACTGTACGTACTAACTGCAGGATTGAGCCCTCAGAAGATCATTAGAGCAATTAGTGCAGAAGCAGCAACATTCCTGTTATCAGAACTAACAAGAAGCTGCAAGAGCTGTTTCAACAGAAATAGTCGAGGCTGCTCTAATTATATGTTCTTTGCATAGGCTGGTGAGTACGATGATTTTAGAAACTGGGTTATTCAAGCTTCTGAGGTTACAAATGCTGCTGTGCCAGCTCCACCCACTAAGTAAAAGGTTGTACGCTGCAGTCAGCTTGCTGATTTGTTCAGTACAGCCACAACTCTAGGCAACTTAGAAGGTAAAACAACGCTGTTCAAAGGATAGCCAGTGATATTTAGAAGGTGGCCTTGCTAGATTTCTAGTTCTACTGCAGCTATGTTTCAACAGCTGTGAAAAATGTTTTCTGCCATTTTCTCGAGAAAGAAGATTTTACAGCCTGTTTTCTAATCTTGCTGCTCTGACCCACTTGTTCTTCACCTCCAGCTGACAATGCCAGGCTAGCCATTGCATTCAGCTGTGCCCTGGATCTTGGGCTCAGCAAGTCTTTTGTGAACAGATGGAGCTTGGGGTTCCTACAAATCCCATCTGCTCTTGCAGCAGCCAGTATTAGTAGTCCTTTAGGAAGAAGCCTAGGTCCCCCCAGAAATCCCAGTCATCTTTGTTGCTTTGCAGTGTCATTTACTGGGCCAGATGGACCAGTGGAAAATGGCAGAATGCGTCAGCTGCACACCTATCAGCAGCTCCCCCAGAACTGGGCACACCTGATCTTTCCAAAGGAATACAAGCAAGGTCCTTCAGGACTCACTCTGCCAATACGGACTTGTGGCTACTGCTGCCAGAAAGCTACCTCCCTGTAATGTGAATTCAGCTAGAGGAGTCTGTATCTTATTGGTTAAGTGTGCAAAGAAGACTGATGAAAATACATAGTTTTCCACAATATGATTCACCATCTTTGTTGACTCCTGAATAATTTTTGGATCAGATTTAAGGTCCTAATCCTAATTTACAAAATCTTTATTGGTCCAGGACTAAGGTGCATCAAGACTTACACTCACGTACACCTCTCCACACAATTACACTCGCAAGAGAAGCTGCATTTAGGCAAGACGAATTCTGTCCAAACTCCAAGAAACAGAGGTTAGCACAATACTCTGTGGAAGATGCAACTAAACTGGAACCCGGCCTGCTTCAGCTCAGCATTCCTGCTCAGAAAAGAGGCAAGAAATGAACAGAGACAATGGGAGTGGAGAGAGCAGGAGGTTACTTTGCATGCAGCTCTTCAGCTTAGATGTTATCCAATGCTTACACCACAGGTTCAGGTTCAACTGGAAGATACAAGAGCATGTTCCCATTTCAGATTCCTGCCTCAGCTGTCTTGCTAGCCTGTGTCAAGGAGAGACCCAGCAACCCACCATCGGCTCTCCTGATTTCACAGGAAGGAGCCTGGCTGCCTGGGCAGAAGGGAACCAATTTGGGTGACTGGGGTGCTCAGACCCACTGGGAATTCTCCTAAACAATTCAGTCTAGATGCAGCCCCCATACAGGTGACCTACAAATCCCAAGTTAGAAAGCCAGATCCTGTACAAGTGGCACAAAGGATCAGATTTTGCTTTAAGTGACCAGAAAAAACCTCCCTCAGTATGGGCATAAAGCCAAGTGGAAGTGATTTCTGTGCCTTTCCAATCTCATTAGGGATTTTAGCCGGGAACAAAGGGGTATTTGGGATGCTCTGCTCCAGTGATTCTCCATTTCATATAAATTCCATTCCAGTAGTGTAGACTGGAGTCATCTCATGATCATTTTTAAGTCATCCAGGGTCAATCAGCATAGACTGATCAGCATATAGGAGGTTATATGCATACAGTTGCATCTTTGACATCCTCCCCATTCTCCAGTGCTGAGTAGAATTGTGCTACTGGAGAGAATCTGGTAGAAATATAGAATTTTTTGTTTTGTTTCCTATTAAGACAAAATTCTACTTCCAGTAGCACTAGCTGAACACAGAGTAATGCCATTAAATTCAGTCTTGATAGTTATTAAAATGAAATTATTTGGCCCTCAAAGCTCAAAGATGCAAATCAGTGGTTGAAATAGAGGCATCTCTACTGTAGTCACCCTGACACCCAGCAGCAGCAAGGAACTGGAACGTGAACACTGTTCTTTTAGCATGAAACTAGCTGTAGTAGCTCAATTATTTCCTTTATTTTTCTAGTGTCACTAATATAAATCAATACTTTTCCATCTGCTGCCATTTCTAGACTTGAACTGTGAATTCAAACCATGTATCGCCTTTGTAACTGTTATGCAACCTCTTGACAGAAACCCATTATAAACCTCTCAATTTATTCTGCAGCGCAGCTCTGCTAGTGATATTTACATCTATAACATACACATCTCAGGCTCTTTTCTTTCTTGAAGCCTCTTTTATTGCATCACACTTGCACACTGTACTCACTTCAACCTCTAGCCAAGGAAAATACAGACAAAAGTATACTTCTTAAACATATTTCCGTTTTAACTGCAGACTTCAGTATTTCCAGTGAGGGGATCATAAAGATCTGTCAACAGAAAAGGGAGTTGATTTCAACTTTTAATGCCTTCATGGTACAGGAGACTTGTTAGAGATCATGTTACTGCTGTGGATGTTGAGCTGTCTCAATCAGTGTGCAAAGCTGCTCCTTAGATGTGCAAGATATAGGCACCCACACCAGCTGCTGATCCCCCGCTACTTGCTTATATCAGACAACCCTACATTTTCGTACAAATGTATCCATACATTAGTTTCACAGCATAAAAGCAGCAGCCTGACAGGACCCCTCTCTTTTGTGGCAGGAGACGACAGGTTTCATTGCTGATCTAACAGGGCCATACTTGTTCAAAATCACACCTGCTTTCTTGCCAGTCCTACCTGCAGTTTCTGCTGGTCTTGAAGTAATGCAGGTGACGACCACAGAAGCAAGACCCTGCCCAAAGTAGACCATACTAAGTAATTTCCCAATACAGCCAAGATTATATATTTTTTTTCCAGGCTAACTGGGAACTCCTCTTGAAATTATATTCTGCGTAGTCCACAGCCCAGTCTTTAATAGCCACACACATGTATGCAAACACTCCTTGCTCACGCCAGTCACTGGCTAATTGGGTGTAACATCAGATCAACAGTCAACCCACACAGTAATTCTGGAAGTTTTTCAGCGAGGTTACGTGGGCAGGAGCTTAAAATGGGGAAAAAGGAATAAGTGGAAAAACCCATATTGCCCGATGAAACCCCAAATGGGCTCTACATTAGCAGTAGGCATGTCTCTGGGAGAACAGGGATTGTCAGCCACAGACTTCACCTTCCAGGAAGGTGGGAGCTGCCATCCTGGATCACAGCAGCTGTCCCTGTAGTCTGGTATCATGGACCAGAGGAAGTGTGCCTGTAATGGTTGATTATGGAAGAGCCTGCCCTAAAGGGAAATATTTCCTTAAGTCTCATCAGTCAGTACTTACATATGCTGTGAATCATAATCATTTAAATCTCTTAAGATTTTTATCCTAGTTAATATCACTGTAGATAAGCTCATGACCTGTTTCTGAGCACTTAATTGTCCTTTCTTGAATACTAGTAAGGTCTCAATATTTTGTTCCACCCATTACAAATGGGCTGAAAAAAAAAATACTTTGTGAGTATGAAGTCTGAGCAAATTTACTCACTGGTAAAGTTTTGTGCAAGCAAGACCCAGCATTGCAGGCAGATGGAGGAGAGGCTCCCACTCCTCCAACTAGGAACAACATGCCAGAAAAAGCGGGGGGGGGGGGGGGGGGGGGGGAAATCCATAGCTTGAAAGAAAAATATCTTTCCATATCTTGCATGGCTTTTGGTTTTGTTATGATGAAAGGTGTCTTGAGAATTCCCTGATGCACCCTTTGTCTTACATTATTTTACATATCAGTATTCTGTCAGATCTAATTTGCCTGTTTCCTAAAGTATTCTAAAAAATCAGTTTTTCCTCTGATATTTCCATGTGTTCTTAACAAAAGAGGAACCTTTGTTTTCAAACAAAATACAGCACCACTCACTGTACTCACTGCTGCTTAGTGGTTCAGCTATAGCTACATCTTTAGCCAACTTGTCTGTTAGCTCGGACATAGCTAAGAATAGCCTCCCCTCTTGTGTGCTCTGCAGCTAGTTATTTCAATTGTGATTACTGAAGGGCTTAAGAACTTGTTTTGCTCTGTCTCATTTGACCAGTTTATAAGAGGGAAGCTAGACTCACCAATTATTACTGTTTTATTTAGAGGGTTTTGCCTCTGATCTCCCTCAGTGTTTTAGTCACAACATTTTCTTAGGCCAAAGAAATAAATATGACTTTATTTACGTAACAGTATTCTCATTGACTTGGGATTTTTCTCTCTTGTGTGTTTATAGCATAGTTCAGTCCACACAAAAATGTAATCTGTACACAGACTCTTGGCTATAGTACTAGTTGCTGTGCTGATGAGCTAGTCTGCTCTTCATATGCACTTTATACCTTAGCACTATGGCTTGGCACCTGGTCGTATTTCAGTACCGTGTCCAGAAAGGAAATAGGACTGCACGTAAAAAGATACCAGAGCTACCCAAGGAATATTGGGGATGAGGTATCCAGTTGCAAGCAGGAACATGACTAAGAGATGAAATTGTATGATTTTGGTGTGGATGTGACCTTGCTGATAATCATACTGAGCTGCTGAGAGTGTCCTGTGTCTACTAAAAAAAGTGAAATCCTGGTTCTGTTGAAGTAAAACTGCTGAAGTTTCTGAACACCAGAGTAAAATCAGACAGAGCTGACTGCTCATGCACTTAATAACAGGTAGTGTGTCTTCTCTCCTGAAAAACCTGCCTCTTGAGTACTTATAAAACATTACATGGTGTCAGAAGTTATCTTGAGCCAAAGATGGAGCAATTACTTCCTCCAAGTCTGCTGGATTTATGAGGGAAGCTTGCAGAAAAACAATGTCAGCTTAGCAACATTCTGAAACATTCTTCTCTGCCACGGGGGCTGCAGAGGAATCGCCTGGAGGGCAAGCTGCGGCACTGCTCGGCGTGGGGGGTGCTCAGCAGCCTCCCAGGCATAGACAGTGTGTTTGGAAGGGAGAAGGTAAAAAGAATTTGACACTGTGACAGGTGCTAAATAAAAGCCTTACAGTGATTAGGAAGAGCAGCCAGATAAACCTGCATAGAAATCTCAAAGCAGAAGGAAGTTAGCTTCAGAATCAGTGGGAGATGCTGGGGTGTGCCACCCATGCATCGGAGGAGTACACACAACGAAAGTAATCACAGTCACATATACATTAATTTCAACAGTTTTGATTCTTCTGACTGCCAAAATACAGTGCCAGAGCAGCAAACATACAAGATCAGGTTTTCAGTCGCAACCTGGTTTCTTTGTGCCTTTACACTAGGAAAAAGGGGCTATAGCAGCTGGTGTAACCCAGTAAACAGCAGTTTTACTTAGCTCTGCCTTGGATAGAGCTGACAGGTTTGGCTCTGCCTCCTTCTTTAAGTTTTACTCGTCATATTTCCCTGGTCACTAGCTACTGTTGACAGTAACCCCGCAGAGACTCCCAGCTTGGCTGGAGCCACGATGAACTTTCTGCTTCTCCTTGCTGGGTGTGCCCTGTCCTGCTAGGGATAGAACGGCGCATTCAGCTGGTGCTCACCACAAGGAATAAATAAAACCAGGAAGGAACTGGAGGCTAGTAGAAGCGCCGTCGGTAACGGTGACGTCCGCAGCGTGCGTTTGACCCCGGTCCGTGCTGGCCCTGTGCCCTGCCTCGCTCACTGTGCGCATTGTTCCAGCGTCAGCCCCAGGCGCCCGCTGCGGCTGGGAGCCTGATTGCACAAGCGAGCGCTGCTCTTCACCTCTGCCGTGGGGACACGCCGGTGGCAGCCCCCGCCAGCTGGACCTGGTGCTTGGTGGTGGAGCCTTGCGGGACGAGGGCCCCGAGCTCCAACCCTGCCTGGGAAGCGGCCGTGCCACCGTGGTGCCACGTTACCGCTGTGCCGCTACCTAATCCAGACCTGGGAAACCATTGCAGGAGAGCCTGAAGTTAGTTATTTATTTATTCATTTTAAGGAAGAGGAAAAAATCCAGGAGAGTTTCACAGACCCAGGCTAGCATGCCAGCACCATACTCCTGAATTAGCACCAATTGAGCAGGGCAATTCCCCGTATCGGCTGGGAAAGGGCAGGAGCAAGTGAGTGAATGTAGGCGGAGGGGAACATTTAATACAGAGCCTGCCTGAATAAGTACCTTGTGCTGTTGCCAGGAGTCCCAGCTGTCAGCACCACCTTTCACCTGAGACGGCTGCCTCCCGAGCCAGCTGGAAGAAGATGTCTGTGGACAGTTTCCGATCACATTCAGGGAGCGGAGGGCCATTAGCTGCTGCCCCCCACAAAGTGCTCAGCGGTCGGGAGGCAACAGCTCCGCTGCTGGGGGGGACAGAGCAAAGGAGAAGGAAGGGGCTGAGGAGGAGAAGTCCTGGTAATAGAGATCCGTGTTGGCTTTCATGAGTGGTCCCCCACGTGCACGCCGCTTCACCTCTGCTTACAGCTGAGGCACTTGAGGTGTCACCCGAGGTAAGGGACAGCAAACACCAAGCTCAGCTTACTGGCCATGGGTGCTGTTGATAGTTGAAGACAGCCTGCTCTCAGCCTGGCTGTGCCCTGGCGTGGGCACGGCCCACGGGTCCCTCAGATTGCTGGGTCAAAGCCCAACCTCAAAGGCACAAAGCAGACACAGCCTATAAAACCACCCCAGTGAGGCACGTCTCTCTTGTTTCTTTGAAGTTGGACAGATTTCAAAATGACTCAACAAAAGTTACGAACCACAAAAAAAAAATCTTGAAAAAGATGGTTTAAGGAAGGCACTTTCAGATAACCCAACCTGAGACCATACCAGTCTTCCTTGGAAAAAAAAACCCAGAAAATGAAATCACTATGGAGGAAAATGGATCTATTAAAAACGTTGCAGAAGTGTTTTGCCAAGCAAATTGAGGAAGTAATTGATCACTAATACCTCGACTCAGGACCCGATTTCCTACTGGATAAATTCTAGATTTCATTATATCCTTAAACAAGTGCCTAACTCCGATTCAGTATTCTAGTTTGTATTCCCAAAAACCCCCAAAACCAGATATGATGTGAAACTACGTACTTTTGTATGTACTTCCAGGCCTTAAAAAAATTTGGCACACAGTTTTCTATGACATAGTTCAAACCAGTGTTTTAAATAATTGCTGTATTTCAAAGGCATATGAAACTGAAAACATGATAAGAAAATGAGAAATGGAGTGTTTAACTTCAAAGAGAAATAAAACCTCACTTCCTACTTCTGTTCCACTGTTCTACGTTGCAATTAAATGACTAGTTTCATACACAGTACTGTGATTTATCATTAGTCAGAATGTAAAAGCTAACTTGTACTTTAGTAGAAAAGACTGCCCAGTTTGTAAAATTGTGATGCTCAACTGTAAATGTATTTGACTAATAAATTAAATCCACTCAAGAAAAAGACATGAAGGAAACTTCAAGATGAAAATAAGAACCAGGCATTAAGAAATAGCAGGTTAGGACAGCTCAAGACTGAATACATTAACTGAAGACCTACATCAAACTTCCATTTTTTGGTTAATTTCTTATAATGCTAAGCTGAAGAGTGAAAGTAAAACTCCAAGGCTAGAGCAAAGGTACCGGTAGGGAAAAACACATCAGTAATCAGCAATATAGGAACTACTCTACAGGGTTAAATTGTTCTTTTCAGGAGTCAACATCCCTATACTCCCCTCTTTCAAGTTACCCCAAAAACCCCCAAAACCAACCCAAACAAAAAACCACCAAAAAAACCCCACACCAGAAAAATAATCTTCTTTGCCCCTGCTATTCCCAGCCCCACCAAGGACTAGAGGGAAGCAGGCAAGCAATGGGCCTCCCCTGCTCAAAGCCTAGCAGAGCTCAGCTAAGCCAGAATGGGCTCACTGGGTCTGGTACCCAGCCGGTGGGAATTACAACGAGGAGCACGGGGGAGCAGGAACCCAGCTGTGATCTGGATTCCCCAGCTTCTTCAGTGCACACTGCCTTTTATCCAGGGCTTGTGGCAACTCCACAATTAAGAGCTTAATGCACGTAAGATATACTTTGCAAGTGAAACATTATTCATTAACAAATCTGATTAAACTGCTAATGCAGTGAGTGCTAGCGCAAGTTCAGAAAGACAAATAGTCTCAGTGGTGCAGTGTTTGTGAGGAACGTTACCCGTAAATGGATTTTAACTATTGAAATTGGCTTCTGTTCAGAAACTATGAAAAGACACAATGGGGCACAGAACACTTCATTTAGCTTACTGTGCTTAACGTGAGGGGAAAAAACCTACAGATTAAGACTTCAGAACAGTAATACGCATAATTCTGCAAAGATAACTGTATCGTAATCCCAGATTTAAAAAAGAGACTTTTTTCCCCCCCCAGCAGCACTTTACTGATTATTAAAGATTTGTTGGTAACTGGTATTTCTTACTATGTGTAGAGCATTTAAAACTCATTCCATACAGACTTATGTCTGTATGTCATGTTCAAACCCTGGATTCCACAAATGTACACTGTGGCTTTACTGCAGTACAGGTAAGATTGTTACTCTTTCATCCCTTCATAAGCATTGTGATATTTCAGATTGCGGAGGCAAGTTATTACAGGAGAATTTTAGCTTTTATCTTTTTACTAAAGGTATATTTTCACCACTTTGGCAGGACTAAAAAAAAAGTTCCCGCTGGCCATGACAGACATCTGATGGCTTTCCCTCCTCGCACATGCCTACTTTTCACATTTTTTTCAGAAGCCTGGTATCAAATCCTGTAAGCAATTAACTCTGAGGCTGATAATGCAAATAAACCAGTCTTCTCCAAGCTAATAGCTACTCCTGCTAGATTATGCCCCTGCTAAACGTAGGTCCAGTCTGAGCCCTTTGAGAGGAACCCATTTCTCTGCATTCAGAGAAGAAGCCCTTATCTCCAGCTCTTCCATTCCGCAGCGAACAGCCGGGGAAGGGTGCGGCAGCCCACGGAGCGGGCTGTCTCGGAAAGATTGCCAGTGCCGTGCTGTACCGCCTTTCTCTGATCCCTGTTTGTGCGGTAGTAGGTGCACAGCATTGACCTACTGAACTGAGCTATGCTAATATGGCCAGAACATTTCAGTAATTATTTCATTGTATGACTGGGAGGTTCTTTTATGAGTGAGAGCTCTCCTCGCTGCTGTACAATGTCAGCCCACTGAAATGCATATTTCCGTATAACCTGAAAAATGAGTAGTTTAAAAACCCCCAGGTGGGTTTTTTTGCTTTTCCCATTGATCTTTTATTTCATTCTCTAAAACTCAAGATAAGCCCCAACCCAAAAGTCCTGAGATCAACAGGAGTTTTGACTAAATAGGAGCTGTAAGATTTGGCCAATGATTTCTAGAATTATTCTCGCAGCCTGATAAATATTGACGGTAATATGATAATGAGGTGCGTTAAACACACTGTTTACAGTGGCCTGACACAAACTTTCCAATATAAATTCAGCATCTTTTCCTCTTATAGAAGCCTATTTCATACATTCAAATCTTGTTTGATGGCAGTCACAGAACCAAGCAGTTTAGAATTTCTGAAACATCTAGGGAGACAGAAATCAAATGGTGCTCAAGCTAGTTAATTAAAACATTTCAGAATCTTTCACCTGTGGTTTCAAGCTGTTTTGTTAAGTGAAGAATTGAGAGACTAACAGAGCAGGTGCTGCTGCAAGCACAGATTGCCATAGAAAAATCACTTTATAGAAGCCTATCAGAAGTAGTCTGACTACAGGACCTAATAGAGAGGGCAGCGTATACTCATTGCTTCTCATTACCTGATTGTGAAATCTTTAGCTAAGAAGAGCTCTCATTGAAGTCAACAGGGATTTTCCCAGAGTAAGACTGCAGGATTGGGACCACACTGTGCCATTATGGTAGATATCACAAAGACCAGGCTGCTTATATTACGGTTTTCAATGGCAGCATCTGATCTGAAGCCAAATGAATTAATAGAACACTTCCCATTGATTTCATTGCAGACCGGATCAGGAGAAGAGTCACCACATGGCTGGTTCAGGATGAAACAGTAGAACGAAGCATCCTTGAAGCTGTTTAACAGGTTGTGTGCGTGTGTGTGTATTCCATCCCCCTAGCCCCCCAAAGAATAGTAACTTTTTATTTAAGGAATATCAAATGATAGCACGGAAGGGAAAAATCTAACTTGCAATCAGCTAGAATAATGTGAATGTACTCCTGTTTGGTATTTCAGGGCATCATTTATTTATTTTTAATGGAAAAGAATGTTAGGTCAGAAGCAAACATCTGCACAGCGCTGTACATCTGAGCAGTACCCACTGAAGTCAAAGATGCTTGATCCATTTGTGCAGAAAGACTACGGCCAATGCTTACGATACCAATTGTTCAAGACCTGTTCTTCTGGAAGGCCTTGTGAGCCTTGGCTCTGGAGGACCCCCTTGAAATCATTGCCAATATATGTGAGCAAGAGTATTTGCCTCAGTCAGCAATTTCCAGGACAGAAGCCTTTGTATGATCCTTGGGGCAAAGTGTGTAATTTATCTGTATTTATACGATGTGTATATACAAGGATGCCCTAGTCCTATCTAAGATTATAAGTAACAGCATAAAACCAAGCAATACATATAAATTATCTCAAGGCTAATGAGCAGATTATTTAAATAGTCACAGATCACTCCAGATAAACTAAGAGGAGAGAAACTGGTGAAAACTTCAAAGGACTTTTGTGAAAACATTTACTTCAGGAAGAAACCTTCCCAAACGTTTACTTTCTCACTGTGCTTTTAAAGTGCAATCCCACTTTCCTACTCACCCTAATAAAAGTGATAAGCAAGATAAAGCATCTTACTGTGTTGAACCTTGTTTTTTCCCAGTGAACTAACCTCCTTCTGGAAGTTCATCTTTACTAGGATAGATATTCTACCTCTTTCCCCTTGGTGCAGCTTTGTGTTAGTAGATATTTTTCATGTTGGTCCAGAAGACTCTAGTTTTACACGGGCAGAAGAGAGGCAGATATTAAGAAAGAAGGATTGCCAGAAAGATGGATGTGCAACAATGAAGCTTCTTTTTCTAACTTATCTGTGTTACCATAAATGAACCAAAACCACATCTAGCAAAGTATATATCTAGTCTCAACCATACTGCTTGATATACATGTGTGAATCAAATGCAGATATAGCTACAATTTACAAGAGTTGCCTTGTAACGTAGAGGATTTACTTTTTTAAAAAATAACACAGAAAGATAGTTCTACCTCAGTACATATTCTATGCTTGCAAATGCGCTATTGTTTGATATGTGTTGACTTCCCAGGCTCCCTAGTATGCATTACTGCCAGTTACCATCTCTCTCAAATAAGCACACCAGTCAAGATGTGGCTTTACAGATGAACTTCTTTATTTTTCAGAGACAATCTGTCCTTCTAGTTCCCCCTCCCCCCCCCTCAGATGTTCTTCTGGAGATGAAAAGAGCCTTTCTCGAAGTTGTTTCCTTTCCATCTCAGTTCCTTTCTAATAGGAGATGGCTCAGTTGTAGAAGACTTCAGGAAGAATATTGAACTAGAGTCAGAAACTTGAGATTCCCTGTGTCTCTATTCCCCCACTTACCAACTACTACAACACTGAACTATTTTCCAGGCTTAGTTCATTAAGCTCTGTTTGTTGTATGGCAGTATTTTTATCAAAAGTGGTAGAGGCACAGATATTATTCTGTTATCACTGTCATTTTAAGACAACTCTTTGTGCAAGTTTTTCTTCCCTCTTCTGAAGGGGGAATGAATAAATATACCTGCCCTTCTAGATGGATTTTCCTCAAGCAGTAAACCCAGACTTTCTGCACCAAAATGTCTAAGCACCACTATCTCATATGAAAGGACCAAAACTATTAGATAGATGAGAAGCAATAGCAGATTCAAGCCTCTGTGCACATATAATTGGGACAAAGAGCCACACAAGTAAGGATTACACATGCATGCATAATAATATGTTCACCCAGTGATTACTGTGGAGAAAGCGCTGCCCATCTAGATCTGTAACAGCTACTGTGCACGCACACAAAGCATTTACAGTCTGCCTTATTGATGAACAGGAATGGAACAACTTTTTTTTTTTTTTAAAAATCACTGAAGAGGACAAAAAAAGCATATGCTAAGGTATGATTGACAGCCGCCATAATGGACTGTCATGTCAAAAGAACTGCCTTGCTAATTCTCTTACATAATGAGCTAGATGCTAGGCTCTCCTTGCAAGTTTGATTGTGCACCCTTCCATCAATCTTACCGACATCTTGGCATCTAAAATACAGCAAAACCACTTAACAAGGGCTCTTTAAACAGGCAAGAGAAGGGATGTCTCTGTGTATTAGATGTGATGTGGAGGTTGCTATGGTAAATTTGAGCATGTGAACATTGCAGTGCAAAATTCCACACTGGTGGCTAGAGCTGAGGCTAGCCATGCCTCCAGGTTCTTTAAGCATACTTGGACTGCATTATTTAAAGAATAGAAAGAATATGGTTCTGGTGCCACTTTCATAGTAGGAAAAAAAAAAAAGCCTTTGTCTAATCCTCCTTTTTTGTGTGTGTAGATCCCTGGGGTGTTGATGAGGAGTATCCAAAATGGATTGCAGTATGCTCTCTCTGCAGCTTTCAAATATGGGGGTCCATCCCCTAGACTCCTTCAGTAACTAAGACTGGAAATATATACGCATTTCTCCTTCTCTCCTTTTTTTTTTCCGCTTCGTCTGGTTGTCACAGTTACATAATGCTGCCAGTTGTAATCGCAGCTCAATGGCGTTGTTAGGCAACTTGGTTAGCTTTATTTATTGAATTGAAAATTGCCGTATAGGTGTCGATTATCTGCCCTAGAGTTCTGATGATTATAGCTTTAACTATTGGCACATCCTTTATTACCAGTGCTCTGACTTCCCATTTTGCTTGCTAAATTTACAATCCACAGATCCCCTTCAGCTGTGAACTGCTCCCTCCCAAGCAATTGTAGATTAATTGCCAGCTCCACCCCAGGGCCCTGCAGTGGAGGGGGATTGAACTGCACATCAGAGAGTGAAGTTTAGTGTATAAACATTTACTAGGATTTACTGTTCTCCACGTTATTTCATGTTTTCCTTTTAGAAGAAGTTCCATGGGAAACCTACTGGTTCCCCAGGTCCACAGTGACATTTCTTAGATCTATTTTGTTCCTGTTTTGTTGTTACTACTCATTTATGATCACAAAGGCACCAAAACGAGTAACAGACTACAAGCTAACTGGTATCTCCATCACGGCCCAGCACCTCAGCAGCATATAGAAGCTACCACCATTACGCCTACTATTTTATCCAGTGACTTTGGAGCTGTTTATTCACGCATGTTATTGTTTCTGCTTGTTCCATTTCTCTATTTCTTCTTGCTCACATATATCAACTTTGAGCATCAGTTTAGTCTGTGCTCCCTACATCTGCCTTTTCCTTTTAGTCAAGGGACTACAACATTCTCCTCCACAAAGAATCATTTTTTTGCATGCGTGATTCCATTGTTCTCACTTTGCAAAATCAAACTCTTTAGTAGACGAGTCCTGGTCTGGCCAAGCACAAATGCTGATCTGACTGTTCAATATGATATTCACAATTGGAGTTATTTTCAGTCATCTCCCCCAAACTTCCCTCTTTCTAGCACTTGGTTGGTTTCAACTTCCAGAGCTTTTGTGCAATGGCCACCCAACTTTAGAGCCTTCTTTATGTTTTTGTTTAAAAGGGTTTAACAGGACTTTTAACTTCCTGCAACTTGGAAACATTTTCCTAAGGCCACCCAGTGGCTCCAAAGATCAATCCCCTTCAATGTATAGCAGCTCTGGTAATAACAGCACCAAGTCCATCTCATCCAGCCAACCTCTATAGTATTCACAGTCCAATGGCAGCCCACAGAGAAACAATTTGATACCTGAAGCATCATTTCCTTCCTCAAACAACTTTCAGTACAATACTTGTTTTGCTAGGGTTTCTTACTTGCCTCATGCTCCCCATCTTTCCTCTTTGTGGTTCCAGGCTCCTCCAGTGCTCTGGATTGCTTCCAGCCCCCGAGTGTTCCCCCTTATACAGCCTTTCTCCCAAGCACCACCCAGTAGGCCTCAAAAGCTTTGCCTCCCTGCAAGACCCTCCCTTATTTGCCACAGCTGTTTCTAAATTAACACCTTGAATGTTCAATTAGTGGAATTGCACCAAGGTATTGAAAGCTTGCGGCTGTATCTTGTAAGTTTGTGGGGGTAGAGGTGACTTTCTGAAAGTGTGAACAGATGTGGGGAAGTTATCAAGTCCAGTTTTTTAACATAAAACTTTGTTAGCTGTCCATTGCTTCCTTGACACCTCTGATAAATGTCTTTCCTGTATTTATGTATGGATTTTTCAAAGCTGTATGTCTGTTTTGGCCACACGCTTGTTCAGTTCACTTATGAACACACTCACTTTATCAGCAAATTACCATCTTCTTTGGTAACAAATTCATCCTCTGGGATCCTGAATCCTGCTCCAGACAGTCTAATATACACCAGAACTCTTGCCCATTCTGCACATATCAGTTCAATAAGAGTGAGATATTTGCATAGGCTCTGGGTGTGGAATTTGGGGTGGGGAGAATATTTATGTGATGAAAGCATGTGTCAAGGACTCTGTTCAGTTCCTGATTCTGTCTATCGCAGGCTTTCTTGCTGATCTTGGACACCTTGCTTTATTCCTATATGACTCAACTTCCTAGCTGTAAAATAATGAGGATGATAATCCGTTTGGAATGACCAGTGCTCATGAGGCTGTGGGGAAAGAGCTAAAGACAGGTAAGTAAGTAGAAAGATAAAAAGATCTTTTGCTCTCATAGTTTGGAGTAGGTTTTTTTCTACCTACCCCTCTTCAGAGTACTTGAAAGTGAAAAAAGGGTTATATTTTTCAGTGGGCCAGATAGTCTCAGAGAGAGCATTTCTCCATTTTTTTAAAGTATCTCTCATTTCAGTTGTCATTCAGGGAATCTTTTTTTTTTTCCCCCACTTGTGTATCTGTTCTACTTCTAGCTTTTTTATCCTGAGTTCAAAAACATTTCCACTCTCACTATTCAGATGGTTTTGTGTTTCAGAACTCCAGACATCAGCAGTATATGACTTGTAACATGACATTTAATATATTTTTACATGTAAGTTTTCTCTGTGGGGCTTTTATAAATTGCTCCTAGTAAGGGCAATCTCTTAAGAGAAAAAAAAACTTTCACGGCTATCTTGCTTTGCATTAGCATGTAAACCCACCTCTCTACTTTCTTGCAATTCTGTGGTTTCTTCTACAACAGTAGAGATTAATGGATATATTTTTTGTTTCTCGGAAAGATTTAATCATAGCATGGGAAGAGAAGAGAAGCCAGTGAGAATCCTCTGATCAGCCAACTCTCCCTAGATCAAATGGTCTCTGTTTGGGAACATCTGCCTTAAAAGATAGCACCTGTTCATAAAAAATACCAATAATAAAGTGCTCATATGTCAAATATTGCAAGGAATGTTTAAAAGTTCATAACAAATGTTCCTTGTAAAGTAACTAGGTTATAAGTTTAAGCTGAAAATAACATTCAAAAGCCAAAGCTAGTGCATCTGCTTCTGTGGTTGGTATGACAAGATGGTGCATGTACAGCCATGAGCACATTATAACATTTGATATTTTTCATCAAATCCCATTTTAAGGTGTGATGTGTTTTACTCCGCTAAAGGTCATTTTAGTTACAGTAGCATTAAGGGTTTTCAATAAAACATTTTAAATGCCAGTTATATAACTGCTTTTAAAACATTTAACAGCCACATTGGTTACATGACCTGAGACAAAGGATATTTTCTCAGCACTTTGATATATTGTGGCTAGATTATCCTTATGGGAACGTTCAGTTCCATAATAGCCTCAGGTCATCCCGTAATATGTGGTGTAGAATTTTTTTTCACCAAAACAATAATTGCTAATGAAGCCAATGGTGATGGAAGTTCAATGACATGGCAGAGGATAGAGACTGTAGTCAATAATAGCAGCAGACACTGGCCAGTACAAGAAGTTCATCAGCACTATTCAAGGACAAGAAGATGTAGCAATAAGCAATGAACACACACTGATCTGTGTCTTAGCGCTGCACTGTATGTTAAAGAAAAATAACTCAGGTAAACAGAAATTCTTTCCTCCCCTGCATCTCCAAGAGCATTGCACCATTAAAATATGATCTATAATAGGATATAAGTTATATAGAATATAATATAGGATATATAGAATATAGTTTCAGGACTTCATACCCAGGTGTACCTGGGCACATACAGAGTTATACCACCCCACACCTCTCCTTTAATGTTGGGACAAGAGGATGCTGTGAGGTGAACAAGCTCCATCTGATGTACAAGAGACTCATGCCAGATCTTATTATTGAGGGTAGACAGCTATTTCCTGTTAGGTTCTCTGGAGAAAAATATCACTGGAGCAGCATTTTCAGCTGTGGCTTCTCCCCTGCCAGCACTCTCTGATTCTGGATCTCATTCCCAGGCCCAGCAACCTTTTTGACTCCAAAGCAAGATTCCACATGGCAGATCATCATGAGCCAGTCAACAGGACACACTCATCTCTGTTTGTCTCATTTTTTTCTTACTTATCTCTTTAGATTTGGGGTTCTTGTGGTTAAAGCCACCTATTTACATGTGATCCTGGACTGTGTAGTGCGGCTGGGGTTGGCAGGCGGTTCTAGCCATGCTTGTATACTTCTGCCTCCTCAAACCAAAGCAAGTGGCTCTTGATTGGCAAACTATTTCCAAAAGCCAAAAAATGTATTTAAAAAGCAAGCTTTCTTAAGCCTCCCCGTTTTTAAATACAAAGAAAATCTTTATTCCAAAAATGAAATAAAAATGGTGTATCATGTATTTTCTCCTGCTTTGAGCGGGAGGTACTAGATGACCTTCCGAGGGCCTGTCCAGCCTGAATTATACTAAGAAAATGTGTATATTTCTTGAAAAGCAATATAAGCAAAAGACACAGTGACAATCCTTTTTCACAGCTCCGAGGCATCATGTCTTTCTCAGTGACTTCAGGTTGTAATGAAATTAAGAAGTCACTGTGTTTCAGAATAATATCTTCCACAGCCAATTTTATCATGAGCCAATGAAATAAATGTTTCCAAAGTGAACAGCTGGCATCTCTTTTCATAAAAGATTCCCTTTTAGAACACTATTTCCAAACAATATTACAGTGGCTCCATTCACATGGCTATAGTTAAGCCTGTGTCAATACTTCTCTTATAAACCTTGTTTTTCAAGGGTTTATAACTTTACAGCTGAGCCGTAATTAGCTGGATTTGAGTTACAGCACAAGAGTTCAGTCTGTCTGTGAGGACATTTTTGCTAATATTAATAAAATCAGTTTTAAATCATAGAAGAGTAAAACATAGCACTTTACATGCATAAAAAGGATTCTTGAACATTAAACAGCTTTGATTTTAAAAAAGGAATTTTGACAAGTGATTAGAATATAATACAATCTCCATCTTTTTTGTCCTTTTAAAAGAGAAAAAAAAAATCACTTTAGAAAGTCAGTTTGACAAACATATGGAAATTCAAAATCAAAGTGGACGGTCTCTCCTTAATTTATGTTGTTATGAAGAACAGGCACAATGGTCTCATTAAAAGGCACAGAATCAACCAAAGCTCATATTCTGTGGCTTTTCTCAGTTCTTACTTTAGTCTTGCTGCCATGTAAGCATAGTTTTTAATACTTGATATAATTTTGTTTGAGTATTTTATGACAGTACCAATTTGCACCCTGCCTGTGGTTTTATGGTCACTTCAGTCTTAGCTTTCTGCACTCCTTGTTTCCAATGCTATTCTTAATTACAATGCAAAATGAACACCTCCTGTTTCCCATTCCAGTCATACTAAACTGTACTCCATTGTGAGCCCAACTCACCCTTTTAGCATGAGTCAGCTCTTCTGTTCATGGAGCTCTCCTGACTGCATCAGGATTGCATGTCAAAGAGAGCCGTATTTGGTTCACTCGCTGTATATCTTAATGGCAACATCTACTGGATATCCCAAAAGAGCTAATGAAGTCCCATGAAATGAGGCCAAGTAATTGATGTCTTTATGCAGAAACTAATTCGTTAGTAAAAACTTGCCTTTTGTATCATAAATTATTCTGAAAAAATACGTGCAATGAGAAAATGGAAAAGATATGCCAAAGTTGGTTACTCAAAATGTCTTTTTCTGTTACAAAAGAAATAAATATGACAATGTGGAAAGCCAGTAGCTCAACAAAGCCCTAGGATGGCTGCTTTCCAGGAACTTCATTCCTTCACTTTACCCCTCCCCAGCTCTTCTCCTCTGTGGTTTTGCTTTGGACTTCAGTCTCCTCCTCTCTCCTGTGACAATTTCCATGTCAGAGTCCTATGACCACCCTAAAACCTTGCTCTTCCTAACCTTTAAGTTTCTAGGTTTACCCCTCCCACAATGACTGTATTTGAATCATGCCTTTTCATGCAGACCTTGGGCTCCTGTGCAAAACTGCTGAGCGCTCATTTCTAAACCAAACCAAAGAATCATCCAGAAGGGCAGGCACTGCGTGTGACAGACTCACCTGAGATTCAGAGAACTATATACTGATGTCAAACCCTTTATCATTGACAGCAAAATAATGGTTTGAGAAAACCTATGCTCTGGTTCTCCGCAGTACCACTGGTTCTGTTTCTGTTTGTGTTCCTGTTGCCACCCCGCTGACACTTATCATAATAAAGCCCAAATGGCTCACTAGATCTCAGTCAAGCTCAAAAGGAAGTCTAGCTCATGTTTTTTATAAATTTCTTCTGCCTTCCCTGTCTTCTCTCTGCCACTCAACTGAGCTAGTGTGCTCCCAACGGCTTTATGGTCCTAAAAGACCAAGAAAGAAGTAGTGAGAGAACGAAAAGTGAGAAAATACTTCCAGTCACATACAGGATGGGTATAACCAAGGACCTCATTCATAGACCTTCAGAACTGACCCTCTGCATTAGTAAAACCACATGACACTCCTTCCCCTTTCTTCCCTGTGCTATGTAGGCACTGTCAGTGTTTTCCTCCTTCTTCCCTTACCAGTTAGTTCTTCATACACTCTGAGTTTGGTAACATAATCTTTGTTAAGCTAGGAGACTTCTAAATAGAAGGATAATGGGGTGATTTGGAAAGATGCCTATTTTAGCTTAATATGTTACCTCCAATGATGCCGAACAGGGTGACAGGGATAGACTTTCACCATGGCGTTACAACATTGTGGAAACAAACACGAATCTTTAATGTTAGAGTGCAAACAGCAACCACAGAGCTCTCCTTGTTATCCTGGCTGACTGATCTGTACAATAATTGCAGGCTAGAATGACTGTATCCCTCTCAGGCCAGAGTTAACTGTACTATACACTCAGAAGCTTTAGTGAATTCTGTGGCCATCACCCTGCACAAAAACATGAAGTTAAAATTGTTTCTTCGAATTCAAATGGGATCAATACCTCTCAGGAGACAGATGGGGTTTTCTTTTCTACACTGAAAAAAGAATCAGTGTCTGGAGTTCTGGCTCAAAGTATTCATTCAGCTACAGAAAAACACCAGGAAAAATCAGCAGAGAGTGGGCACCTGCTCTTTTCCTTGATCAGCCCTGGATCTTAGAATTTGATGTTTTATATAAAGGGAGCTTGCTGTTGCTCTTGTGTGCTGCTTTTTAAACTACACAGTCTGGCTCAGGCAAGAAGGGCATGTTTATTCCTTTTTGGAGCTTTTTCATTTTTACTTGTAGCTGAATCCTCTAGGTCAATTGTATCTGCAGGGGTGGGAGAGGAATTTAATTGCTTTTACTTCCTACCTTCATCTCAGGGTGACCAGTCCATTAATAATGCACAGGAAGCAACTAGGAAATGCATGGTAAATTAGGGATTAATTGATATTTGGAAAGATTTCAATCCACATTTGAAGGAAAAGGTTACGCACTGTAGTCCAGCTCTAGTTACTATTTGCATTTCATTATTTTATTATTTCTTACAGCCCTGCTTCTTCTGATTTTAGATCTGTTTTCCCCTTTCCTTGGTTAAGCAGGCTTTTACAAAAATTTCCTTGTTTTTTTCTTGCTAGAGATATTTGTTGCATTTCAGATACATGCCACCCAATATCAAAGAAATACATATATTTCTCTGTATTTTCCAGTAAATATGTTTTTTTCTGCACTGACACCACCCACAGTTCTTTTATGAACAATTTGACTTTCCAAAACGTTATTGATTTCTGTGCTTGGAAGTTACAAGATTAATAGCTTTAGAGGCAAAAGTCCTTCAATCCTTCCACTGAATAGGTGCTGCAGGCTTGCTTCAATGCCCGCTGAGCTGCTTCAGCACATCACTTTTAGTAAGAAACATGAGCAAGGCACTCCTCAAATCAACAAGGCACTAAAATACAGGAAACAGATGGGTAATTCCAATGATGTCAGGGCAGGAAGGTATGATTTAGTTGGTTTGAAAATGACAAGCCTGACAGCTCAACTTGTTTTGCCTGCGTTGTCCCATAGAAATGATAATGACTTCAGTAACTTCTTTAGCAGTTTTAAAGGCTGCAGAACAGCTAATATTGATACCCATAAAAACAGTAACTACTTGGTAGCAGAACTTGACTCTAGCTGTCAGGAGCAAGAGACAATGTGAAAGGAACAGAAGACCCAATAGAAAAGATATATTAGATTCATTTAAGACCTTGAGAAATTCACCATCTTTTCCCAATGCCAGTTACATTAAAAATAGACTAAAGTTAGGAATATAACATAAATGTCCACTTACAAGCGCTTTGATAATGTTAGGTGAATGGGACAAAGACCTTTTGAGGACCCCTGGTGTTATAGCAGCTTTTATGACGGTATTTGAATTTGAGAGTAATAGAATCTTCTAAGCAGCTAAAGCCAGACTATTTGGAAGAGTTTCAAGACTACTAAATGCACACTGCAGAGAGACACTGACGATTGTAAAATTTTAGTGGCCATCTCAATTTAGTATTAAAATGTCAAAGGAGGTAGACCTGCATTTCGTATGTTGTACCATGAAGTATTTGGAATACTGATCATTGAAACACTTAAGTTCTAATAAACTGCCACTCTGGAAGCAGAGCTAGACTAGTTACAAAAGTATGTCAGTAAAGAAACAGTGACGATGACTCTCCTTTGCAGTAATCGATTCGGGATTGGAGAAGTTCACCTCCCCGTCACTCAGAGGTAGTAAAGGTCACATCATAAGTGACTTACGTAGTCCTAACAGTGAGTGTTTTGCACCCCAAATGCAGTTCATTTTTTAATTCCCTCTTTGACAGACCAAGAAAAAGGGAAAGTTATTGAAATATAAGATGTAGCTCAAGAAGATGCCCTGGAGGAATCTTTGCTCACCTTACCACATCATGGTGAAAACAGCTGCTAAAAATGCCACCTTTTTTCCACTGCAGGATATCTCAAGCCAGGACTGAATTTTATTCAAATGTCCACTGTCTGATGAGTAAGAACAGTAAGCAGCATATCCTAGCATATCCTATATTACCGTATTAAATTAAAAACATATGGTATTTACAACTATTGTTAAGAGCTGTTTTCAAATCCCTTTAGTGTTTTTCATCCATAGACGTATTTGGGGAATTTTGCTAATTCTGGTTTTATTAACATATTTGGTGAAGGTTATCTGAGTTTCACCTCTTAATCTAGGAGACTTTGCAAGAACTATTTGCTGATTTATCTGCTTTGACTGATTAAATAAATGAAGAAAGAATTGTAAACTGTAGTGGTGTCACAATGGGGTAGTTACGCTTTATTTTAATTAAAATCAGGGTCTAAAAAAATATTTTATTCAGTGGCTATCTACCTGGGCATGCTTGGCCTAGTTTCTTCAAGTACCTAGAGATTCTGCTGAAGTCTTCATTTGCTCAATCTGCCAAATCCACAGACCCGCATTCTGTGTACAGCTCAGGCTGCAGGCACATTTTCAGCCAAAAGAATCTGAATTCACTGGTCACAAGCATTTGTGTAAGGCCTGTATTGCTTTTATACAAATCTGCTCTTTCTACCTGTGCTCTGCTTTCCACAACTTCCAGGCTCTGCAACTCGCTGTGGTTGCAAGCTTCCCCTGCAACATCCGAGGAAAGAAGGCTCCATGAAACCTCCATTTCTATTTTACTTTCCACTTAATCTCTGCAGGAGCCCCGAGATAGTCATGCACAAATCTCTGGCCCCAGTGAATTTTCTGTCAAAGAGGAATGACCAAGAATCACAAAAAAACAGTGAAACTTGTGAAATCATCACAGCACAAAGCAATACAAGTTCTTTCAAACAGAGGAATCAAAACTTAAATGGCATTAACTTACCTTTGGTGAAATTCCCAGCTACATGGTTTACGGCTGTGCCTCTGTTCTTAGCTGTGCCCAACATATCATGGGTTCGGCTGGAGGAAGTGAGGCTTCTTATAATTACCAATCAAATAAATATGAGTTTCCATCATGGCTTATTTTTCATTTTAGTTGGCAATGATCTCATCACTCTCAAAACCAGTTACATATTGCCTCGGAGACCAACAGGTTACCTGGATGTTGCTAGGATGCACCATTTGCCTAATTCTCTCTCCTTTTTCTCAGCCACATTGCCCTCTCCCTGTACTGTTAAGCCATCTGGACATTGGCCAGGGTACCCTTACACTGGGAAGTCCTGAAGTAACCATGTGGCTTACATTCCTTCTCATAATGCATTGTGCTTATTTTGAAATACTGAACAGATAATATATGCATATGCATTTATTTTCCCTAGATGGCCTGTGTTGGCCTTTTGTGGGAAATGTTGCAAACAGACCACAAATGAAGTTGATGTGAAGCTGAGAAAAGCAGGCATATAGGGTTATATATGGATAAATTGAGAGGGGATGTGAAAGACAGAACAGATCTACTATCTAAACTTATATACAATCAATGCAGCTCATGTGATTGAACTGTATTAACATCAGCAGTGAACAGTTGCAGTTGGGAAGCCCTCATTGGTACTGAGCAGCAAAGGGAAATGGAGTGAAGAAACTTGAATGAACTGGGTTGAAAAAAAAAGTAGCCCAACTACCCTTTCCTTCCTAATCATAATGTTTTAATACAACAGAATAAAGTGGCATATAAAAAGGTAATGTGCATTTTCTTCAAGAACTTGTTGAAAACTATAATACAGTATCTTTGTAATTTACTGGTAATACATACACAATGTAAAAGATCAGGAGCAGAGAGTACTATCACTATATTTAGAGATAATGGTGCTTTTCTTTCATAGGCTTGATATAAACTTTGATTACATAGCATTTCTTTAATTTGCTGCTATTCAAGAAAACCCTTAGAGCACTGCAGCAAGCAATGCCTCTCTTTTACATTTGCATTTTTTAATTTGCATTTTTTAATTTCCCAGACTACAGCTCCACACCTACACAGGCTTCCCCTGTGGGAGGGAAGAGAATATTTTTCAGTATGAATGATACTGTTTCTCTTCTCAAATAGCTGTAGTTATTAATTCCAGAGATTTAAAAAAATCACTTTGCTACTGTATCACTTAAGTGTGGAGGTTTTTTTCTAACTAACATCAGATGCCAATCTATTGCTCCACTGGTACCCATTTTAAATAGGGCAGCCAAGCAAAAAGTTCAGACCGCTCAAATGACTAGCTGTCGTTCTCAGCAGCCTGCTCTTGCATTCCTTGCATACCCCAAAATGCCACTGAGTGCAGGAGGAGTTTGGTGCTTTCAAAGGAAGAGCCATTATGTCCATAATACGTCAAGCCCCCCACGGCACACTAATGACAAGAATCTAGACCAGGTTACTCAGCACAGCAGACCTTGGGATCTCCTCTTTAGTAACCAACAGGGACCAGTTTAGTAGATACCTTTAAGACATGTACTAAACCCCAGGTTCTAGGATCTCGAGTATTTGCCTGTGATTTGGGTGATCAGCATTTTAAACCCTACTCTGCCTCACTTGGATGGAGACCTCAACCTGGACCTCTTTCGTCTCTTAAGAGTGTCAGGCTCTTCTCAAGACAGAAAGGTTGTGACAGGAAGATCCTGTAAACCAACGGTTACATCACTCACGTGGCGGATGACAAAGTAAGTTAGGATATCTCATCAAGTAATTCTTTCAACGGCTGGTATTTCACACACCAATATGGGTGTGCAAATTGGAGCAGTGTCACTGAAGAGACTGAAAGAGCCCACAACACTCAAAAAGCCTGCTGGGCAGAGCTCTTTCTGAAATATAGGAGACCTAAATTTAATTCCACATGCCAGATTTGGCAGAGGGACATTTAGCTTTCCATTTCCTAGAAGATGCCCAATTAACAGAAGAAAAAAGAAATGGTCTCTCCCTCACTCTGTTTTGGTAGGGAAGGGTCAACTTCTTTTGGGTACCTACCTTCAAGAGAAAATTCAGAATCCCAGGTGACACCTATGCGCTCAGAGGCCAGACGGAAAGGCTGTCCTTCCCCAGGGCATCTCCTCCTGACTCACTCACTAACTCCCCTTCAGCATGCTGGCTCCTGGGACTGTCATTTTTAAGTACCCAGCCTGCCTCCTGCTTTGCAGGCAGAGTCAGTGCCTAAGTTGGGTTTCTGTATCTAACGCAGAGTCGTTGCTCTTAAAAGCCTGGGACGCTAAATTTGAGGCATGACATAAAGAGGGAAGGCAACAAGCAAAATTAGACCTGGAAAAGAGAGGGCAACAGCAGGGCAATGGCTTTGTTCAGGAATTTTAGCCAAGTACTAATGCCTGTCTACTGGGGAGTGACTGTCTCCAGAACAACAACCAGAGACTGAGGCAGCAAAACAAATTATTTATTTGACTTTCTCTATCCAGGACCTTGCAAAAGAAAATTTACAAACACAGCATGTCTTCCCGAGACTGAACGTTTGCTCACATAATAAGGTGGAAAAAAAGAACTTGGAAGACTTTATATAACAGCACCATCTCATGACACCTGCCATAACAATATTTTATTTGTCAGTCTTTTCTCATCCTATGTCTCTTGAAGCTTGACTAGGTTACTGCATCAAAGGGAAGGAGTAATAGTATCATTTCAGATAAAAGAAAAAGAGAGAAGTATGCTGTACACAATCTGCCCATCATGTCACCTCACAGTTACATTAACCAAACAGGCAACACATCTATGAAAAATACACAGCCATATAATACGGCCAATCCATGTAAACTAGAGCTTCTTCTCAGGTATGGTAAAAAATGCTCCGTTCTTATATGCTACCTATAATTCAAAATGCTTTACACAGATTAATTAACATAACATACTTTATGCACATCAATACACTGAGGCAGAGAAAGATTAAATAAATGACAAAGCACAAAATTTAATAGACACAGGAAGTGGCAGAGCCATAAACAACATAGAAGTCCTGGATTCTAGAATTAAGAAAAAAAAAGACCTATTCTAATGCAACTATTTCCTTTCCTTTCTTAATGTATGTGTTTCAGGCAGCAAGTTCTGCTGTGCACAGCATTGAGCACATCATCAGCTCTTTGCAAGTACTGAACTGAACTGAATAAATAATATTAGCTATAATCCCACTACCATGTCCTAAACCACTAAATCTATTGAAATCTTAAACCTTCATATTTAACTGACTTTAGTAAAGATAATTCTGAAAGCTGCACTATCTTGGTACTACTAATTAATATGTAATAATAATAATAATCATGACCAATAATGCTGCTCTAATAAGGATTTAATCCTACAGATCATTTTAATGAAAGCACTTTGATAATAACGATTATTTATTCTTACAGTGCATTTTTTCATGCTAGCAACTTCAAGTACCATGATGATTAATAAAGCTAAAGAAATTGAGAGATACATAAAATAACAAGCTTACGAGACTGCCAATGTGCTGATCTTATTAAGTAAACATTAACAAAAAATAAAGCTGTAAAGGAAATTCTCTTGGGAGAAGGGAAAAATAAAAAAACAAACAAAAAACCCCTTGAGGCTATGTCAGCAGGATTGAATTGACCTGTGTATCAATGTCATTTCTATTGTCACTCTGGCAAACAAAATAAAATAATAAATAGCACTTAGTGAACTGTGGACTAGGTTGTCAGCTGGTATAAATAGGTGCATTGGCATTAATCTAAAGCAGCTGTGCATCTGGCCCTACAATTTCCAAGGGCTGCATAGACATAAGAAAATACCTAGTATGTCTTGTCCATGATGACTTCAATGCACAGCAGAGGAAGGATACGTACTGTCAGTGTTCACATATGCTGGTGATAGTTGGTATATATGTGTGAGCTACTTAGCTGGATTAGGCATACTGAGATCTGCTAGGGGCTTTTTTGTCTGCAGTGCCTAGGATTGAAGTTCAGTAGAGGTGCCCGTTGCCTTCCTCCTCTCATCTTCTCACTCCTGCAGGTTAAACCAAAGGCTTTGATATGACCCAAGGTAGATTTCCACTGATATTCATAGTGGGCCAATAGAAAGAATTCACCTGGTTCAAAAAAATCCCCCATAAGGATCAGTTTAGCCTACAAAGCATTGCATAGGCAGCATTTTGCCAAAATAGCTTAGAAAGGAGATCACCTGGGCTGGCACAATTTATAGCAGCAAAAGAAATCTTTTGCAGGACGGCTTATGTAATTAGAGAAGCCTGGTTAGCAATACAGGCAGTTTTTATACACAGAACTTGATCCTTCTCAAGAAGCTTTTACTGATTTGACTTCCCTGGCAAAGTCTTGGTAGTACAGATCAACCTTAAGACATGAATTCAACAGCAAAGACCTCTCCTGGAAGTATAAATTACTCAGGGGTGAGTAGCTTTCTACTCAAAAAAGTCCCCTGACTTTGTTCCTATCTGGCACAGATCACTCCAGTAGCAATGTGAAACCAGAAAAAAATGGATTATGGGAGACACAAGAGAGGAGAGAATTCTCCAGGTGGAGGTTTACTGAGACATCAGATATAAATGGAAATCGTCCACAGTGACTTGCTCATGGGCTCCACAGTAACGTCCACATGCTGGTGTCAGGAAAGTGGAGAAGGGAGCACTGGCTTTAGCGGGAGTTACATGGGGGTATCCGAACCTGAGGTGTGAGTCTTTGGAAGAAAAGCCGAAGGAACTTATTGCAGGGGAATTCTGCAGTTCTTTCTCTTCATAATCATATTTACATAGGCAGTTTAGGAAATGATTGCACAGAGAAAGATATAAAAGAACAAAAAAAGATGCCAGGTAAACAGAAGCCTACTGATAAAACAGAAGCCCAGCCCATGGTCAGAGAAACTACATGATGGTAAGAAATAGCTGTCGTGTTTTGAATACACACTATATAAACACTGTCTGAGGTTCATGGAAGTACTGAATGGAACCAACTATCTCTTTGTTAAGGGGATGAACGGTATTTCATTCCAAATAAATATCAAGAGTAGCCTCCAGCAACAGAAAGCAAATCTGAATAGGAAGAGATCTTAGCAGATCTTGTACAGGCTTTCTACGCTACCAGTAGATCCTTCTCAAAACTAATTTGTGAACAAAGAGAACAAAGGGCTGGATGTTTCTCTGGGGACAGTCATATTTTCTAACTCAAGAGTAAATTATGTTGAATGAGAATACAAAGTCGTAAAACATAATCAGGCTATTAGCTAGGTAAGAATTGTGGGGAAGATACAGTGCTCCACAATGAATTCCTAGTGTTACATATGATAAATACAGACAATAGAAATCAGTGGGAAAATTTGGCATGCAGTGATTTCCTTCCCTGGGCCTCCTGCAATTTGCAGAACTCTGCAGAATTTCTCGGGCTGCTTGGTCAGCTTTCTCTTTTGCTGAAATATACTTGGATTTCAATGCTAACTACCACTGCTACAAAAGGAGGGTAGTTATAAAAGGTTGATTTGCAAAAATATTTATAAATTCTGTAGCTTTCTATTTTTAGGTGTTCAATTTAAGGCTTCGGGTGGCTGCAGACATCTGTCTTGTCAGAGATTTCTCTCTGGTGCTAACAGAAGTGAAGCTGAACAGAAGACTTAGATTCATCATGAAGTGGGAACTGGGACTGCGATTCTAGAGAAAATAGAACCCAGAGGAGAATCATAAACACACACATTTTCTTTGCATATAGATGTTTCTATTATTCCTAGGATTATCAAATAAATCTTGAAATAATCACATGAGCCAATTTGTGCAGCAATGGAAATAAACAGGAGTTTTGCTAGGGATTTCCAGTGGGATCAAGACAGAGCCTGGCTGCAGTCAGTAAGAACTCTCAGGACACCAGCAAGCTTGTCTGTCTGTTGGACTCTGTTGTTGCTCTTCAGCCTGATGTGAACTTCTGAGGCTTGTGTTCCCTTTCACTTTGTCTGTGTTTCAACAATGTATAGCTTACTATCATCCATGCATAACCATATGCTCCTGGTTAATGGTCCCCTGTTCAGTCTGTCAATGTGCTCTTTCTCCTCAGTTCTTTTTCATTTTGGTATATATCAGAATATCATCTGAAGTAAAATTAAAGTTATCAGAAGCCCATTTACTCAATGTTTGTGTTAAGAGACCAAAGTCCAAGACCTGAAAGGGAAACTTTTTCCTTGAAGGATTATCCCAAATAACATTTCACAAAGGCTGGAGAGTGTATCATGCACAAAGCAGAGGTCATGCAAGATTTCTCCTGGCGTCTCATCAACACCATATTTGAACAACAGACCAAAATCCAAAAGAGGGAGGAAAAGCCTGCATGCATGTCAGTGGGATGATCAGCATGCAACATGTGTTAGGTCTGTGAAAATTCTGCTAGCTAGGAGAAGGCTTTAGAACAGCAGAGTCTAGAAATGTGATTATTCAGGCTATGAAGAATAGGAGGTGCTAGGAAGTTCTGGAGTACATGGAAAGGCTATTAATGAACAGCAGCTAGAAAAACTTTTTTGAAAAATCACCCTGCTTAAGGGAAACCAGGTATGAGAGAATCAGATTGTTAACACAAGTCTTGTTCAGTCAACTTTGAAAACATAAAGCAATTGGCCAAATTACAGGTTGTACATGCTGGCACTGCTTGAAGGACCAGGAAATGAAGGAACAACAGGTATACCCTGACCAAAAATACCAGCGCAGAGCTAATTGGTTACAATTTGGAATCCTTAACGGGGTGAAACAAAGGCTGCAAGGGACTAAACGCAGCTGTGTTTCACCAGGTAAGCAGTGTGCTTCTGCCATCAGCAAGTTGCAAGGTAACCCAGGATTGCATAGAAGACAAAATTATGCTCAAGTATGAGCTGGTAAAAACTGGGAGAACAGCTTCTTGTCTTGGATCCAACCATGTGGTTAATGACATGGTTGGTTTTGATCAATTTGATTTGCATGCTGCAGTTTCCGTTAAACAGAAAATCCATCACATAAAATACTGTTTTGTTTGTTCTTAAGATTTCCATTTTTCCTTTTCTAAAAGGTTCAAAAGAATCTTGCTCATGCTATTTTGCTCATACCATACTTGAAAGCACTAAAATGTGAACTGTTTGTTTACCCTCAGGGCAGGTGCTCTGTAGATTATCACAGTCAAGCTTTGTTGTTCTGCCTTACAAAGTCTTCAACCTTGACCTAAGAGGTTCTTCTTTCCCATTTCCCCACCCTCCTAAAAAAAAAAAAAAAAAAAGAAAAAATAAAGGGAAGACAGAGATATCATTCTTTATTCTAAGCTGGTGCTTTGTCTTGCTTTAGTAAAGCCTTTGCCATACCTACACCTATACAACTTCTCTAGTTTCCTGTACTTTGTTACTCAATACTGAATCTAGTCTGAGGCTGAAATCACTGTCTTAGTATGGGTAGAAAATTAGAAGCGTAGAGTCTCTTGGGGAATTCAGCAGTGTTAATTGCATGACTTGGTAATACTCAGGGGAAACCTTCCAGGGGACATGGAAGGAAATAACACTCATATATCTCACTTTAATATGAAGGGAACCAGAGTGCTCATCTCCCTGCACAATCTGTTGACAACTTTACCCTTACATTGAATGATGACACACAGGTGGAATTATCTTGTTCCATTAAGGATCTTTAGAAAAACATATATAACAGCAAAAGCTGCAGAGGTGTTCTCCTCCCAGACAAATATTGTACAAATCCTAAATTCTGGAGTTATTTCAAAAGAATAAATCTCTAAAAGATAGAAAATGTTTTCTATTTATTGGTGCGTAGGGAAAAGTAATACAGTAAATTACTGCTCCAGTCACCTACCCTGGTATGATCTGGGATACAAGATAAAAATGCACACTGCAGCTCAAAACAGGAGGTGCAAAGGTGACTTTTGAAATCCCCTGATCCCAAGCTAATTGCTAGACAGTCCCCAAGCATAACTTAGAGCAGCCTTCAGCATCAGCATCTAAACATGCCTTTTGTTCCAGTCCAAAGCCCATTAGGAACCATGCCCTAATACCACAGGAGTATTCTCTGGGAAAAGAATTAATAGGTTCCAGAGCCACTTGCTTCATCAGCCTGGAGAAAGCCTTATTTAACTCTTTGCATAACTTCAGTACTGATAGTTTTGACCACCTCCTGTGAGAATATACTGTACTGGCTGTTATTCATAATTTAACATTTCTATAGTATCTATTTTAAATATTCTCCTAATAATCAATGAGTGGCTCTTACAATATCTGAGTCTGTGAAAGTTTCTGCTTTTTTGTTCCTCTGCAGAAATTTAAAAGCCATAAACATCCATTAATCTCAGCAGGTGTTCTGTAGACCTCAAACTGTATCCAGTAATCTTGGAAAGATTTTCTCATGCCCAGATGGACACTGCCTTGAAACTTCTGACTAGGCTGGTTAAATGGCTAAAGCATAGATATATCCCAGATGCTACCATGGATGTTTGTCTTGACTAGTCATTAAGCTTTGATATGCGTAGATACTTGGCATCAAATTACATTTTCTTAAAATTTTTACCAGTGTAAATTTGATATTTGTGAAAAACCTTTTTCCTATAAATGCTGAAATGTGGCAATTATCGGTACATGGGCCACTAGGTTTACACAGAAGATTCACATACGAACAAGGGAGATATTTATTTATTATGAAAGACAAAAATATCTCCCTGCTTTTCCTGCAGTGTCAGAATGGCAGACAGGAGCAATGGGTTTGATTCTGATCACATGAGATCACAGCTTGCAGGAATGAGTACATGGGTGTAAAAATGACATAGGGCTAAAAGTGGTCTGCAGTAGATCTTGTTCTAAAATAAAACTTTTGTTGATCCTTGGATTTTCAAATGAGTCAAAGACAATTGGAAACTCCTTTCCTACAAAATGTAGTAGTTAGATGTTTCATGCTTGTAGGTTCCTTTGATAAAACCTGTGTTTTGTCCTAGCTGCAATAAAAAAACCCCAACCCTCTCTCTGTTTGTACGTTGGCTATTCCACATCCTTCTCCAGTAGGAACAATATTGCAGCACCGCATAATAATCAGGTGGCTGCCAGCTGGGCACCACTGTGCTCAATATTCAAACCCAAATATTATAAGTGAAAAGAGAGAAACTGTGTCAAGGAAATCTCCATCATCTGTACCCTGTAACTTAAAATCAGAGCCCCCAAGTGTCTTACTTTTAAATTCTTGCAGGGTTACAGGCCTACAAAATAAATCAGTTCTGCCAATTGTGAAACACCCTAGAGCATATATTGGAAACGTTCACTATCTTTTAAAGTGACAGATTAAAATCTCTAGTAACAAAGTTTTGGTCCTTTACTTAAGCAATCCATAAGCAATTCCACTCACACTTGCAGTGAAGGATTTGGGTATTCTGAAAATCTTCCAGCAAGCCACAGCAGCCTGCTTCAGACTGATTCTGATCTTACTTGTACGGGCAAAAAAATAAATGTAAGTATACGGTATCAGAGATACTTTGGTGCAGTCCAAAATTAGGCTCCAGCTGCAGACTTGTATATTTTTATGCTCAGAAATCCTAAGTTTGGCACGCAAAAGAGCTCTGCTGGAGGGGACTGGGGAAGACTGGTACTTGGGTACAGTAACTCAGCCACACAATCCAGTTTCTACTGACTCTTCCATGCCTCCAATGTTTTGTCTCAAATGCTATCAGCATGCCAAGGCAGCATCAGGGACACAGAATCAGGAGTACAAAGGCAACTGTAATGTCTCACTAAGCCATTTACAGAATGATAGTAGATACCTGCCTCCAAAAAATTTGAACGCTGTTCAGATAGAGCTGCCTCTTTGCATGGTCAAGTGGACTCCTCTGCCTTGAAGTGAGCGAAAGGTCCTTCCTGACTACAGACAGCATATGAGACTGTTTCCAGACACTGCTTGAGAGAAAAGCTCCAATTATTTCTAGTGCTCTCTGCAGAAAACACCTAAGAAAAATCCTCAATAGCTGTGGTGGCCACAGGCTCCACAGTCAGCTCACAGTAGTGCCCGGCACAGCAACATCTGCACTGACCTCACCCGAAACAACAAACATGGCTCATGCCTGTGGGGCTGGCCCGGCACCAAACTGCTAAAAGAATGAAAGAACAAATCTGGGGGAAATTATTCTTCAGTATAATTCCAGTTGAAAGAAGGTATTTCTGAAACTGGGCAAACACTAACTCCAAAATCAGGAGTTGAAGACACCATGATTAATTCGGTCTTTCTGAGTTTGCAAACGACTGCTCCAGGAAGTACAAATGACTGTCTTTTTTGCAATGGACTAGCTCTGAAACCTAGTGATGGCAGTTAAAAAAAAAGTTTAGTATTTCGTTACCTGATAGGACTAGCAAAAGTATTCAGCTAATATGTCAACCCATAAATTCCATACAATCTCCCTCTGCATGTGAAATCCACATGTGCCATAGACCTCAGCTGTGTTCTTCACTGACTTTGTTCATGACATTTTGTATGACACAGTTATGCATTTTCAACCCAAAACCCAGTTGAATTTGCAGTACAACACTGCAGATGGAAAATGGGGAGGATGGACAAGACATTATGAGATACACTGAATATCATATTAGAAGAAAAAACATGGTGTGGCCCCTGCTCTGACTACATTATTCATTTTCATATTTAATTCATAAAAAACTTGGTCTAATTTCCACAAGGTTTCGAGCCTCTTGCAAATACAGCCCCAGAATCTTGACATCCTCCTGCAAAATTCTGGTTGAGCTGGGTACTTAAAAGTAAAAAACCTAATTTTAAAGACAAAGCCCAAAGCCCCAATTACATACTATCTTTAATGTTTAAGGCTATTGTAAACAATTTTGGACAACAGTCTTGAAAAAGGAAGTGGCTGTCTTTTCTTCAAACATCTTTTGAAAAGGGCCAGATTCTGTCTGATATGTAACACTATGTAAATCAGAAGCAATCTCCTTGAAGTTAATAGAGATCAGATTCCAGGCTCATAAGCTTTTGCACACTGAATTTAACTATCTGTCATGCCTGCGAGCTTACAGCACAGACCTAAAAGAAGGTATGGTGTAAGATCAATGTTAAGGAAAGAGTTTCATTTAAAAGACCATCTTTTCCCATCAGACATGATAGGAGATTTATTATTCCAATATTATTGTTGAAACTAGAAGAGAGAGAAAAAATAAACAGGAACATATATTTTCATTTTATGACTGTGAACAACATTTCATACTGTAAACATATCTTGGTCTATAACATTTACCCAGTAAAAAAAATAATTTCAATACAGTCCTTATTGCTAGCTCGGCAGAGCCTCCCCAGAACATTGTGTTAATGATTAATATGAAGTCAGTGGAATTCCACAGTTGCTGAGAGTCTTGTGCCCAAGAATGAACTGCATTGCTAAATCAGCAAAGACAGTTGTCAAGGTAACCTCTATGTAATCTATTTAACTGGCTCCCAAAACACCAATCAAGGTCAGATAACGCACTCAAGCACCATATGAACACACTCATACGGCATAAAGCTTTGTATCAAGACAGCAGGGAGGAAAAAACCTCATTAGGAAGTAGGGGGAAAAAAAATAAATTCAGTTTTGAGAAGTGTTAATTGGGATTGCAGTTAGCTTTGTGGGGAAAGCATGCCGCTCATCTGAGTATGTTTTATCTATAGTAGAAGTAATTTCACTCTAGTTCAGTTTGAATGGAAACATCCTTCTACTAGTGTTTAAAAAAAACCAAAACAAAACCAAAAAACAACCCCAAACCCCTCAACCCACCTAAAAGGTAAAAAAAAGCCACGGATAAATTATTAATTTCATTTATTGTTTTATTAATGCAAGACTGGCATCTACACTCTGATACAGAGTTCTCATTTTGTTTTGCTCTGCAATAGATTTTTGTGTTACTTAACTACAAACGAAATGCCAGCAGCATCTCAGGGCTGGTGATACTGCTCCCCACACAAGCACAGTTCCACAGGTCCTGCTCCCCTGCTGCCTCTCCCCTCCCATGGAAACTTTCCAGTCATTTCTGGAAAGGAGAATGATTTATTTGGAGTTACAATCTGATGGGTAGTTTGAATTTTAAGTTGTATTTACTTTCTGTGCATTCACAGCTCTACAGCCATAACAAGGGCTGGCAAGAGTCACTGGGGTCTGAACTGATTTTTATTCCAACAATTGCTGTGCATACAAATCAACATCCTTTGCTTGATATTTACTGCTTTGCTCATCCTGGAAGCAAAGAATAGTAAGCATTATGAGAATTAAAAATGTTGTCTGTTTCCCTTGGAGCCTCCATACCCTTGTCCTCTGCTGGAAAGCTACAGTACTCCGCAACTTCTTACAGCCTCTACTCCTCAATGAATCTCAACAAATATCCCTATGCTGCTTACAGTAAAAGTACATACCAAGGGAGCTATTTCCTTCCTTCAGTTATACAATGTCAGTATCACGGAGCTGTGCTAAATCAGGACACTGCTCCTGTTCCACAAAGATGCCAAAAGGTCTTGCTGTAGAAACGAAGAGCTAAAAATAACAGCTCCAAAATTGCAGAAGGCAATCACAGTAAAGACTATGTAAACATCTGTGTTTAGACAATATTTTTGGCCAATGTCATCCGTACTAAAAAAATGAAAATTCTTCTTTAAATGCAAAATGGCTGCATACATCATACTTTAATGAAAGAAGAGATGCAGTTCTGAGAGCTGAGATTCACTAGCAACTCTGCTTAAGTTGTAGACATTTAGCATTTCTCAGGGTTTCCTCTTTTGTGACAGTGTGTGAGATCCATATGCCTGTCTGGGATAAGCGCAGGATCCAAGGGCTATAAAATCATGTACTAGTTTAGGAAACAAGGAAGACAACTGCACATTCTACTCATCCCCAGTGTGGGAGGGTGCAATGGTGCCACAAGCTGCTGCTTATCATGTTGCTGCTGAAGGCGACCATGTAGGCAGAACCCACAGCCCTCACAGAACTACCCCAAGCACTGCTCTGGATCCACTAGGCCCGGAATAACAAAGCCGCTAAGGTGCCTCCAACCTACTTGAGAAAGTCAAGCTTCAGGAGAAGATAAACTGTGTTGCATGTCACAGCACCTCACCTTACAGTCGTAGGGCAGATGTGCTCCGTGGTGCACCCACACGTGCTGCACATCATGGTTGTGTTCCAACACATGCTCTTCAGTTTCCATCTTGGGGAAACAAGGCTATGGGCTGGGTAGCACCCAAATCTTGTCCAGATGTGGAGTCAGGATAGATGCAGCATGAACCACTCCACACGCACACCTTAAGGATCCAAATATTATTCATGATGTTATTCTGTAAAATAACCATCACCATAAAACCTGAACACATTACCGATATTCAGGAATTAATCTTCACCACAGACCTGTTAGGGACAAAAAGCTATGGGCTCAATTTTGAGATCAGGAAGCTGAAGAGGAGGCAGACTAAGTGACTTGCTCAAGGTCAAACAGGATGCATGTGGCAGAGTCACGGTGGGTGCCAAGAACCCCCCAAAACCAGCCCAGATGAAGTACCATGGTCTCTAAAAGAGCCACTTGAGAGCTCTGAGCACCCACAAAACCTACTGATTTCAGATTTCACTGAGAGGTAAGAGCACTTGGCACTTGTCAGGTGTGTTAACATAAAAGGAAGGAGCTTGTGTATCTTTTCAAGCTCTAGAGACTGTGGCTGCTTTCAACAAGAAATTAGCAGCTTGTCTCTGGGTTTTGACATGTCAGACACAGAGGGGAGGACTGACAGCTAATGAAGCTCTGAGACAATTACAGTAAGTCTCCCATGATGAACTGAAATCCACCCCTGCATCACTGGGCACCAGTATAATGAAAGTTGGACTACCCATAGCATATCCCCCTTTTGTGCCACTACAGACACTGATTTGACAGTGCAGATAAAGAGGAAAGAGTACAAAAATTGAAGGAATGCTTATTTCTAAGAGACTCTATGTCAGAAGATGCTCTATACAGTCAATCAATGTAAGAGTGTTTCTTGTCCCAGCAAATATGTGATAAGCCAAGTTTCAAACCAAACAGGACTGTAAATATCAATATTTATTGCGGTGCTTGAAGTAACCTGGTATTTCAGATCTCAGAAGGTGGTTCTGGATTCACAATGACTTGGGCTTTTACATGCCTTTGAATGTGGACCTAGGTTACTCTTGAGATAATTTGGTTACATGAACAGAATCCATTTAATTTCAATCAGTACTCTGCTGTTGTACCTTTTCTTTTTGTGTGTATAGTCCATCTGTTTTCTTTATTAATTCCAATTAGAATTGTAAACATGGTCTGTACCCAAAACACTCCTCTTTGCACCCATAAAATTGAGAACTTCCTACATTTCTAGGAAGTTTAATGCAGGCATAGACAGCAGGTAACATCAGTTGCTCTGTGAGGGTGTAGTACAGCCAGTGTAGGCAATGCCGGCAGGAGATACCACTCACTTCCTACCCAGAGATAGGATAATAGAGTTCTTGTGGATGGCCAAATATAAATATATATATATGGAAGATAAAGCAGGTTGGTCCTACTATCTAGCCACAAAGGTAATTTTAAAAGCCATGAGTAAATGTATATGAAACCATCACACTTACTGCACCATCTCTATTCTGCAAGTTATTACAGTAAAATCACGGTTACAATCATTTCAGTCAGCACTCCCCTTATGGAAGTAATTTCTGGAGGTCACAACCTGAAAGTATATTTATGTCTGAGGGAAAACATCATGCTTGCAGGTTTTTGACACTTTAAAAAACCAAAACAAAACCTCCACAATCAACAGAACCTATCTTGAACAATACTATTTGTCTAATAAACAAAGTTTTTAAAAGAGGTTTCTGATTTTTTCTATTAACTTTTAAAACTTAAATTTAAAGGTTTTTGCTTATTCCTAATGCCAATCAAATACAATGGAAAACACTGAAGTAGTTTGACATTGCAGGTGTGGTTTTTATATGTGTCTCTCACTCGCCCACATGTGCATACACTTCAAATATACTGTTAGAGATGCATTCAGAAACCTTGAAATCTGGAGGGGAAGGGATCCCTACAGACTTGGCCCCCATGCATGGCATCAGGATTGACACTGTAGATTCTCACGTCTCCAAAGGAGCATGAACTAATCCACGCACTAAGACAGGATTTACAAGACGGACTGTAACAGCTCCTAAGATAGCTGTTACTGTCTCTGTGTTGTTAATGTGTTTGCAAGATTAGTATTAATTACCCAATAAGGGATATATCTGTTCTGAGAGCTTGTAATAAGTCCTTACTTAATATTAGATAAATAACATGCAAATGAAAGAACATACTGTATAAGCAACAAAGTATTTAATTATTTGTAAGCATTTGCAGGGTCTATAATAAATAAACCAGTCTTTGCAGGATCTATTATAGGTATAAATTTATATATCTCTCTATGAATAGTGATTATATAAAGGATATATTCAATACAGACATTCAAGGTTGAATAAACAATGCAAAGGGGATCTGAACTAATGATTGCCAATACACTCAAACTTAGATACCTTTGATTCACGCTGTTTATCCTTAATATAAAGAATGGTGAGTGCCTGCCTGCCCACCCACCCCTCCCTCTCACCGACTTCACGGTTCCTGGCTCCTCCTAGTTAGTATCATATTCTGAACCTTCTTTAAACACCCTGCTTGATACACGAGGATTTGAATATTTTTCTCAAGTAAAGAAGGGAGAAAAAAAAGTAACTGAAAGAATCAGTCGAGTGTAAAGTAGTGTCACTGCACTGAAGCCCACCGAGCAATCCTGACTTTTACAGGCTGGGAACCCAGCTAGAGACTGACCCCCCCAGCCAGCCACCCGATAACAAACTGCCAATCCACCAACCAGCAGGAAAAAAAGTTGCTTTTCCTCCTACCATTTATCACGTTCGCTCCCCAACTACTTTTAAAGTAGCAGGAGGAGGTGGGGATGAAGAGATGAAGCCGATCATGCCAGGCTTATGCCAAGCGCTTGGTAGCACCGGCGCGGGACGGCCGTGCTGCTGGGTGCGGGTGCGCAGCCTGGCGCGGGTGCAGCGCTGCTCCGAGCGCCTGCGGTGTGTGACTAATCAGCCCCCACAAGGCTCACGCTTGTTTATTCCACTTAGATTCTTCTGGTTCATATCAAAACACAACAGCCAGTTACACTAATTCATCTTCATTTTCTGAAGTAAAAAAACAACATGGCAACTCAGGCAAATGTTTAGATAAAAATGGTCTTTTTATCTCTTGATACCTCTGCGACCGAATTTTCCTTCAAGAATAACAGATGGCCTAACTGTACCAGGTAAAGACTTTGCACGACTTGGTGACAAAAAAAAAGGGTTGTACAGGGTTTTTTTTATAACATAAATCTCCCCCAAACCCACTCCCATAAACAGTAATAAGAACATGCAGGGCTTTTTAATTGAACATTAAACTCAGAAGTCCCATTACGTTCACAGTACAGTATCCAGTTAATATATCCTTTGGGTTTTTTTTCCTTTGTCCCACCCACAGAGATGTTACAAATTGGATTTAAATTAAATTTCATTCTAAACACATATATTCAATCATAACAAAACAGTGACAAATTAGCTTATTCCATTTAAACTCATTGTACGCTCAGCCTGAGTACCTCCTGCTCCAACCCAGGGCCTATTTCCCAAAGGTCGGGTATTTAAAGAACTGACGCACAAACGTGTGTGTAGCTATTAGCAGGGGAATTGGTTTGATTATTACATGAAACATCAGATTGAACTGCAGTGTGTGTTTTAAACTGTGAATATGGAAAAGGTTTGGTTTTATTATTGCATGAGTAAAGGGGTATAAACTGATGGGTACAGAGTGGTACATAGGTAGGTACAGCTGTTCTGGAATGCCTACATTTATTTTTCCCTCTTTCTTAAATATGATCTGATATAAAAAGAAACCTAACTGGTAACTTCCCTTTTACCATAGTCTGTTATATATCCATTGAAACACCATTTCCCATTAGCTACCTTTACTGTACAGGGATAATATGTAATGAGATTTTCTCGTTTGTTTTTTTCCATCACGGCTGGGCCCTTGCTAGCTTTAGCATTTAAAGGAAGCCAGAATGGGTCAGGTGTGGAGAGAACAGAGCAAATTTGATACCACTCCTGAGAGAACTTGGACAGTTTCCAAATCAATCTGTCTCGGGAGGTTGAGGGGGGGCAGAAAAGCAACAGGCATGAAAAAAAATCCTGAGTGTTACCATGGCTAAACATCAACTGTGGTTAGATCAAACGCTTGTGAAGCAAAGGATATTGAAACTGCTATTTGTAAAGGAAAAAAGCCATAATTTCAAAATTACAGTGGAATGTGTTTAGAAAATAAACACTCTCAATTTGCTCTGAAATTTGTTAGCAGTAAACAAACTCACTTCTTTTACCAGGTTTATGCAGTCTTTGTGCATTGTGGATATTTTACAGATAAATCAGGACTCATTATTGTAACGAATTTCCAAAACTAGTAGGGATGTGGTGTCCCTACATGGGGATGTGCTTCAGCTATCTATTGGCCTAGGGTAGTTAATCACAACTGCTAACAAACAGGAAAAAAAAAGAGAAACAATTAAAAATCTAATTGGTTTGAAGCTTTAAATCCCATCCCAGCATGCACACTCATTCCTCTACATACTACCCAAATCCTAACAAACCCTCTTCCCTTCTCTCTGTGGGCCACCCAATGGCAGCTACAGTCATGCATAAACTTGCGGCTTCCAAAACTCAGGCTCCAAGTTTAACTCTGGATTTAATCCTGCAAGATTTAATCCCAGCTGTCATGACCTTCCCTGAAGATGCTAACAGCCTCACAAGAAGGGCTCAGCACCTCATTGAATTAGCTGTGAAGGAACATTTCTCTCTCTCTTGGCATCAAAACGCTGAAATTGCAGCCAACAGGATCAGTTAGCAGTCTTTCCTAATACATATGTATTTTCTATTTGGGTCAGGAATAGACTTGGGTCTACTGGTGAATTCCTTCACCAGCTCACCTGTCCTCAGCAAATGACCAGCACAAATCAAAGAATGCAAAGAAGTCAGAGGTCCATAAGACGCAGTTCATTGTATACACTTTGGCTGATCAAAGCTTTCACATTCAATCATCACATGAAAACCAAAGGGCCGCTTTTTCCCGACTTTTCATTCTGCAGCTTCAGTTGGATGTAAACTGATGGGTATCAGCTGAGAATCTAGTCCGCAGACTCCTCTCTGACATCCACTAGATGCAGAATAAATCCCTAATCCAGGACTTTATGGTAACTGACCACTGAATTTGTTCCCCAGATGCCAATGGATGTGACTGCTGTGAAGTTCTTTTGTACCTTCACAGCTGTACCAGACTCACTGCCCACGTGCAACAACTCCTGGCACTAGTAGTCTTTCCTTTTTCAAACTAAGGAGAGCTACAGAAGTGCAGATTACTTCTTCACCAATAACTGTTCACAGCTACAGTATCACAAAGCACATTCCTTGTTCTGCACAAGGCCTACTGAGTGGTGTTAGAGGCTGTACCATCTGCACAAAAAATACTTCCACATTATTACACCCTATAAATCAAATACAACTGTAGGAAAGCAGGCGGTCATAAACTAACAGAAGAATCAGACCTATAGTGCACATATATTAGACTAGATCCACTCATCATGTTGCCCAGGGGTTGAATGCAGACAACAGGACAATTTATTTGGGTTGCCTGTGGCTGACAGGTAACAAGTGTGCATGGGCCACTGGGAGAGCATGCACGCGTTCTGGATAACAAGGCTTGCATGTTCCAACTGGTCTGACTGGGAAATACCTTCCCTCAGTCCTCGCTGCTACTTGCCAGCTGGGATCCCAGAAAAAAGTAGAAGGAGGATACGCAGGAGGAAGAACACTTATGTTAGGGAAGAGAGAAGTGGGGCACCCAGAGTAGATAATGATGCTGAGGTAGGCAAGCAACTGCAGCCAGAGACAAGGGGGAAGGGATGTCTCAAAGAGGTGAAGGAATCGATGGGGGGGTGGGAAATGCAAGCAGGGAGGAAGGGACTCCAGTGGAGTGAAAAAGGAAAGGTTGATCCTAGCATTGACAAGCTAGAGCCTCCACTAGCCCATCCACTGTTTGAGGCCAGGTGTGCTGGCGAAACATCAGGCTCAGTGGGAGCTCTGCCTGAGCAAAGATCTCAAGCTCAGACCTGTAGAAAGGAATCTATGCAAACAGTTTTTTTAGTTGGTTGGGAGGTTTTTGGTGGTTTGGGGTTTTTTTTCTGGTTTTGGTTGTTTTGTGGTTTGGGGTTTTTTTGTTGTTTTGTGGGTTTTTTTTATAATCAAGGAGCTTGAGAACCACCAGCAAGAAAAGGACAAGAGCCAGTGCTACCTCCTCTGGGGTAGGAGAATGGTAAATCTCTTAATAGGAAAAATGACCTTTCAGAAGTTAATGGCTGTTGCAAAAACTATTAATACATTCTTCTTCTTTGGGTTTCCCTCAAGGTGTGAAATACCAACCATAATAGTTTTTCCAAGCAGCTCCCTGACTTTTACTGTCAGGGAGCAGCATGAGCAGGGCTGCTCGCTGAGGGCCGGCCAGCCAGAAGCTGTGCGACCACAGCACGGGCTGGGTGCTGAGCACCAGGGCACAGTCCCACAGCACCGGAGCCCAGCAAGCAGAGCAGGGCAGCGACAGCAACAGGTCCTGGTGACAGCCCAGTGAGCCACAGGTGAACAGTAGGTTACACGCCGGGTCCAAGGTCAATTGAGGAAATCCAGGTGAGAACTCAGGAGCAGGGCTGGGGCCACGCACACCTACACTGCAGCTCTGGCAGGGACTGAAGCCCCAGTGCTGAGCTGCAATGGGGTTCTTGGGCCACGGGCAGGGGTGTCAGGGAGGCTGGGCAGGGCCGTTGAGGACTGTTAGTGCACCCGGGGTCCTGACAACTATCGAGGGTGTCAGGTCCCTATCTGTCAAATCTACCAACAGACACACGTGTAGCATACTTAAGCAGCAATGCCAACAGCACATCATATCCTAACATTGAAAGGAGGACTTAATCCAGCAAAGCTTAATTGACACAAGTGACCCTTACTCCAAACTACTGGAACTGCTCCGGTGAGCACAGGTTACACCGGTAAGAGCCGGTGAGATCTGGCCTCTCTTGATTCTGAGGTCAGATCCATGCATATTTTAATTAAAGGACAGAAAAGGAAGCAGAATGGTACGAATTAAAAACTACTGCCAGCAAAAGCCTCATCTTTTAAATATTCTTCAAGACTACTTAAGTATTCCTGCCCCAAGGAAGTAAGTGAGATTATTCATATAAGTGAAAACTACTTACACAGGCTATGGTTTGCAAGACAGTTTACCAATTATGGAGACAGATTTCTGCAACAAAATCTTATAAAATACACAGGACCATTCACCACAATTTTTTTACTCTCAAAATAATAAAAAAAATATCACTGACTGTCTAAAATTGCAAATTGGAGGCAAGAAAGGGAAAACTGCAACAATAAACCCCCTGCCAATGCTGTTGATCTAAAAATTAGTTTCTTTTTAAAAATCCTATATTCACTCTTTACTTTCAGTTTTTAGAGCATGATTTCAAATAAAAAGAGACACTTCAAATAAGCACCAGGAGTTGCTCAGACACACAGAAATGTGTCTGCTTACAAAACTGCTTACAATGTTAATGATAAAAACCTTTCCTGTTTGTCATGGCCACAAAACCACCCTGTTTTCGGAAAGGATAAGGTCCTTTATGATGTTGATAAAGCACTCCTCTTGGAGAAACATAGGGTACCATCAATCAACAACATTTGTCTTTGGCTTCTTTTGTTGACATCCCAATATTACAACAGCAAATCATAATCCTAGCAAAGCAAATAGGCTCTGGGGAGAAGCAGCTATAAATTGGGCCTGCCTGGATCAAATGAACTCTATCATGAAGATCTGTTAAGCAGAGTGCTTTACTTTCTAGCAGAACATTCAAATTGAAAAGACATAGGCGAATTGAAAGGAAGAAGCAGAGTTAGGAACCAGAGAGCCAAAGTAATTTGGTTCTTCAGTTAATTAGTAGCAGATCACCCTGATAATCACTGTTGTGCCTTGTTTTTCTTCAGCAGTTATTGATTTCAGTTTACTTCAATATTTTTACATTTTTTTCTTCCTCAATTTGGAAGATTTCCTTAAGTGCAAAATTCAGGCTCAATCTAAGCAGACATCACTCCATTGCTTTAATGAGCACTAAGGGCCTGTCTACATAAAAAGGCTGCTCCAGGTTAAACAAAGCCTGTTATGTAAAACAACTGAGCTACATCACTGAAAGTGGCAATACTTTTATTATGGTTTAAAGTGGGTTCATTGTGGTTTAACTCAAGGTGACCATGCATCAGTCTAAATGAAACTGAAAGTTTCCCTGGCACTGGAAAACGCAGGCAAATAGAATCTTGCACCAAAATATGCAAGTTCAACTGATGCAAATTTGTCATGCAGATAAAACTGAAGTCTTTTTGTTGATCCTTCAGTTTATAACTATTAAGCCACCTTTTTTTTTTTTTGCTTAATAGTAACTAGTACCGTAAAACAACTCTAATTTCCACAAACAGATTAAATGGTGTTTTGTTATCATATGAAATTATGATTACAATGATTCTTCTTCAGTGTCCTGAAGCATGCTGTGTAGTTCAGTGTCAAGGTTCAGTTTTGATCTGGGTTACACCTGTATCAGGCCAGCAGTAGGAACAAGCTTGGGCACATTAGCGTTGAGCCGCTACTTCCCTTCCACCTAGGACAAGCGCGCAACCAATCTGTCAATACATGTAGGGCAGCAAGACCTCAAATCAGGAAGGGAGCTCACCTCACAGAAGATTTTACTGAGGCTCACGGATGCCAAGGGTATGCAAGAGAGGTCCATCTGAACCCCAGGGCACAATCTAGAGTTTGACTTTAGCTAAAATGCTATGATAAAAAGGGGCAAAGAAATTAAAAAAAAAAAAAAAAAAAGGAACTAATGCTGCTACATGGACATGCTGCATAGATACTTTGATGGTGACGTGACATCTCTGTAGTTCTGCAGTACAAAGTTCTGCTACTTGCTTGCTCTCACAGATGCAATTGTTTGACTTTCATATGCATTTCAGTATACACAGGTAGTATATTCAACATCCAAACTTCAAATCACATTTTTATTATTAGCTATCAATTCCAAATTAAGTAAAAAATACTCCCATGGACTGCTGAGATGTATTTTTGACACAGGGAACAGGATCTAAAGGCAGATAGCTTAGCTTCTGACTCAAGTTTTCACACTATTTACAATAGCTTTCCCAACTGCACAGGTGTCAAAAATAAAGCAAACTGTATTGTGCAGAAAAAGTAACTTTGACAGGTCTAATTTACTGAGACTGATTCATGTGACAGCATAAACAAATCATTCTTGTCAAAGTCTGTATTGAAAATGGAGTAAATTGATCGTGGAGTCAAGTGCACTAGTAATTTCAGTGAGTATTGTGATTTCGTTTGTAAAACTATTGCAAAGAGGGGAAAAACCTGTCTTTCAGAGCTGGCTTCAATTTTTGCACTAGTCAGAGTAGTAAAAGAATATGCTGTTTAAGAGCATACTGCTACTACCAGCACTTTTCCTGTGCAATCCTGTTACTGTGTATTCAGGGAAGTAACATGAGAAATCCCCCGAGAGCTTTTGTACAAATACACAGTGGAGATCAACAAGAAATCCTTAGAGTGAACAAAACATTCTGTATGTGTTTTCTTACTGCTTCTGTAGGAGCAGAATGTTGTGACTGATTAAAACACCAGCATACCATTCAGCTTCTTACTGGAATTGTTTTTTATGCTTAGGAGGAATTAGAGAAACAACATTGTGAGAATGGGGTTTTTCAATGTAGCTTCAAATTATATAATCTCTGAAGTAATTGTCTTCTTCCTCTACAGGGGAGAGGGCGAGTTCCTGGGAGTATACTTAAACTGACAGCATCCGAGTTTCTTATCTGGGAATAAAAAACAGGGAGATGTAAACTTTGTGAAGATAAGCAATAGCAAAACTCATGTGTAATGTATCCAGTGAGGCTAACGATCCTCAGAGCAGAGAAAGTGAAGCCAATAAGTTATGCTAGACAGGCACTTACAGAGGTCTTCTGGGGTCATGTTTACTAATCTCTCTCTCACTCTCTGTCAGAGTGTTATGAAGGAGCACAAAGCATGCAAACTACAAGGTAGATGAACAGTGAATTATTCAAAACAATACCTTCACACTTTATATAAAAATAACAAACGTTAAATCAAGAGTGCATTTAACCAAAGGGTGAATTTTAATAACCCAAATCCTCAGTATGCCAAGACGACAACAACTGGGATGTATCTTGCAAGAATAGTTTTGTCCATTTTGCAACAAATGGATTTAATAACATGCCCCTGTTTTCTCCAATCCCTTGACTTGGTACAGCCCTTTAGCTTAAATTCCAGATGACCCCCTCTCTTTCTTTTTTTTCTTCCATACACAGAAGGTACAAAATCTTTTGTTCATATTTCCAGGGGAAAAACAATTCTGTCTCAAGAATATTCACCTTTTGTGTTCATCTTTAAGCTCCATAAGGTCAACATAAAATAGGGAAACAGAGCATTAAATTTCTAAAATCAATAGCATGTACATAAATTGACATTCATTACTTTACAGCGATTTCCAGTTTCTCCTTGATTGATTAAAGCTAGGGGTTGAAAATAAGTGCTTTTCCCCTGCCTGGAGAAATTCCCAATTGTCCATGCTGTGAACCTTCCATTATGAGACATGAGACAGCGGTAGCAGTACATGGTTCATTTCACACTGCCACAAAATAGACTTGTCATTCCACAATCGAAAGTAAGGAACCTGATGGAAGAGCAATGTGTCAAAAACTTGTCAAAAGAGGCCTGCGCTTAATGACAACTGAGAACAAGGAAACCATATCTTGAGGTTTACACTGGCTAGCTTTCACATGCAGAGAGTAGAACAGAAAAATTATCCTGTTAATTTGTTATATGTTTAAATGTGATATTGAATGGCAATTCATATTTTTCAAACTAATTAATTTTGATTCCACATTAATTTAGGGAAGATAAATATTTACAATGCAATTAAATTAGTTAATTTATAAAAGCAGAGGAGCAAAAACATTTGAATAAGAGCTGCCTAAATTAATGCTAAGAAAAAAAAGATATTTTTCTCTGCACTAAAAATGCAGGAAAGCTAATGCTGCATAAAATGTCCTGTTATTAAGGGTGCTCTATACTAACATGATAAGTATAACAAATTGATCTTTTGTATGAATTATGTTAGACCCTGAGAAACGATAATGTCAAATTCTGCGGCACAGTGGAGCTGAACCAATTAGATGAGTAGATAATTTGGCCCTTCATACTAGTAACACATCATTAGTAGGAATATCTTCAAAGAAAAACATGTATTTGGGGAATACTTTGCAACTAGGTGATGCTTTTTAAATGTTTATATGGTGGAGATGGGGATCTAATTTCTTAAGCCTCAAACACTAGGAAGGCAATTCCATAAGGTGTGGATTATAATCATATTGAGATGACAATATTGCCATTTTTATTAATAGTTACAGAAGCACATGTATGTACATATGGTGCGTATGTCTGGAATATTTTTTCCATGGATGGGCTGATTAATGATGGGCAAAGCTTCAAAGATTCACAAGGATTCATTAGGATTCAGAAGTTTGGCTGCTTACATCTGAAGCTCTTCAGCTAAAAAGTCAGGCTAGAAATACCACTAAAAAGGACTTAATGTTAGATTTACAGTACATCTTGGCCTAGCATAGACTGAACATTGTGGAAAGGCTTTCTTTCCTCACAGTGCTTTTTTGCATTTATTCTGCTGTCTGAGCACATGGAAAACTTTTGAAAAGTTTATCGTAGATCCTCAGAAAGGCTTAAGTTCACTTCCTCAAAGCAAAGTTTAGACCAAATCATATGCCTGCCAAGTCACTTGACCCTGTAGGAACCTGCCCAGATAGCAAGTCGGACTGCCTTGAGAGATCTACCGGTTTCACAACTGACAGAACGGTTTTGTTTAGCTGTGACCCAGGGAGGTTCCCACCTGTCTCTTATTTGGTCACAAACTTCTGAGTGTTTGCAATTTCCCTGAATTCAGTGCATTAGAAGAGCTGTAATAGCTCCTAAGAGCAAACCCTTCTAGGTAACTCACATGCAGTTTGTACAATTCCATTTTCATTTCTTGATGAAGAAATATTCAAAGGAAGACATTCACTGAGCCATATGACATTACACACATTTCTAGAGTAGCCTGCTGTCAGACACACAGCAGAAATCCACAGGGACAGGGGACATCTCTCAGTCCCATGAGGTTTATTTTGTCCACGTACCACATGATCCTCCAGCAGCAAAGGAAGACTTCACGGATGAGTAGAGTAGGTGAAGGACTTCTCAGGGGTCCCTTCTCTCCCAGGGGTACCAGCACATTTGCTTGCCAGAACAGTCCTGTTATCCTCATTTGTCTCCCAGAGCACAAGCCATGGAGTCAGGTTTCCACTGGCCATTTGCAATCTGTGGACTTTGCAACACTTTTCTGGAGCTCAGAAAGTAAAGGGCAGAAATGAATTTTATTCCTAGTGACCCAATTACTTGGCGGGGGGGATGTTCATGGAAGCCTTGAGGAGAGTCTCCTGCACTCATGAGAAAGTAAAAAGTTTGTGTAGAAGGAAGAGCTTGGGCAGGAAAGGGAGTAGTTCACCAATTCTGAAACCAGCCAGCTTTAAATTTTGTTCAAAAGTGGAAGGATGAATAAGGTATACAACTGTTAGTCCACAACAGTACTTGAGGAAACAATAAATAAATAAAATCAATGTTAAGGTAGCAAGTAACCTGAAACTGCTCTCTCAAATTATTTTTTAAAGAATAATTATAATTTCAAGGTGAACTGAATCCAAAACTCAAGGCCAAAAGAGATCTTGGACTAAAACAAGCAAGCACACCATGCTTTCTTGCACTGTCTGCTACCTCTCTTTCTGGGAAAGATTTTACCACCTCCCATCTGTGTTAGGTTAGTATTAGCCTTTAACATGCAGATCCACTGCAAATACACCATGAGATGGTTGCTGTTACTGAGCACCATGGGATTTATAGGAAAACCCAAACACACTGTTTTAAAAAAAAAAAAAAATTGGGAAATGTGACATGAGGGAAATTAGGAAAGCAGCTGTTTAATTCTGGACCTTTTCTATAAACAAAATTTCACAGAAATAACAAGACTCACAAGATTTGAACTTGCAGGCAAAATTATAATTTAATTTCAATAATACTAGCAAACAACTTGATTCAAAGGTGGAAGGCCATTCCATCCTCTATTCAATACTGAAGAAACTGTGGCTGCAGAGTACTAAGAGAGCATGCGTGTGTCTGTGCGTGGCAGAGGGGAGGGCAGCAGTAATGTTCTCGCTCAGTCTCACCCTCCCCAGAGCATTTACTCTGTCCCTGTTTTGAGAGCCATCTCTTTCTTTTTTCCTCCTGCTACAGAGACTGAACAGCATGTTTGGTAATAAAAAAAAATAAAAAAGAAAATCCTTCCATATTTAAAGGAGAATGTGCTAATTGAATAAACTGATTATTTTAAGGGTATTTACAAATCCATTCAAAAACCATTCACCCCATCATGAAAAAAAATTCCTCTTGGTGTCGGGAGTTGTCCTTAGGGATATACCACTATAAGCCTCTCAGCATTGCACTGCCAATGTCTTTGTTCTTGACCTGACCTAAAAAAGCGCTCTCTTTATGAGTCACAGAGGATTTATTTTCTGCCTTAGCTTAGCCCCAGCTTCTTTTAGGCAGAAAATGACAGTTTTGCTCAGTTGTGGCAAATGACCTGCACTTTTTATGATGTGGGTGATTGTCCACTAGGATCTACACTGAAGCCACCAGTGTAATTGAATTCAGAAGCAGAAGCACCTGGAAATATTTACTACAAATACCACTCTTGGGGTTGGCAGTAGGTTTTGGAGTTCCCTCCTATTTTGCTAGAGATATTTAAGCCTAAAAATGTAATTTATCAGAATATTTTACAAGGTGTTCCTTTACTGTGCAATGAAATACTTCAACTGTGAGTCAGATCCTTAGCTCACACAAGTCACATAATTCCCTATGAAATGTACAGGTTTATCTTAATTTACGCCAAGTGAGGGTTTGGTTGTTTGAAAACTCTCTCGTCTCCCAAATTTTACATGTTAATTTGTCCCTTGAATCAGCTCAGAACAAAACCCTACAGTCTATATACTCAGTTCTGTAACTTGGAAGGGATTTCTGTACGTCTGCAGGAAAACATTTTATGATATTGTCATTAAAGCTTATCACTATGTGCTTTACAGCTTATAGAAAACTGTGAAAATACATTTCAGGATAGTGTTTATTTGCATAAAAAAACCAAAAGCCCTTGTCCAGAGAGGAGGCATAAACACTATCTACTCCTACAAATTCAAATCAGTTACTTAAGAATTGCCTCTCCTAGATTATCCAAGGAGGCTCTTTCCTTAAAATGATTCCTCTTTGCAGCTTGAGTCCAGGTTATAGCACTGTTTTAAGACATGGGACCTTGGTCAGAGACACCTCCCAAAACCTTTCAGCAGCGCAGGGTAGGTGTCCGTATCCATAGAGGGACCGAACACAGCAATTGCAAAGAGACCAGCACTACTTCACGTGTAATACAGTTATTCTAGGTGCATGCAGTATGCTCAGGACATCCAAAATCTTTATGATGGTGCTAATAAGATACTGTAATTTTCCTAGAATTCCTTCTGCAAAGCAGAAATACAGTTCACATGCTTTCACTGGATCAAGATTGGCTGATGATCACTGGGCCAGGACTCTTCAGCTAATGAAAGCTTTGCTGGTCTATGGCAGTTTACAACAGCTGAGGAACTGGTCCTATGTTTTTCAGGCTTTTTGAAGATTGCACTTGCTCTTCCTTTGATTTACTGAGTATTTTTGTTTCTATTCTCACTTAATTCTTGCCCTGAAAATTTTAATTTCCAGCTCTTTGTAATCAAATAAAAACTTCATTATCTAAGTAGTATTGGCAACTTTCAAAAAATGTAACCCTAATGTCACAGTGTTGTAGTAGACAATTTAAATTACTTTTTTCCTTTAAAATTCTGATCAGATTCAAGAGCTTCTAGTGACAAAGAAGAGCCTGAAAATAAGACAAAAACATCTCAAAATAATCAAAAGCTAGAAGAATATTATTTTTAAATCCTTGTGATTTTTAAGCCAACTTTCAATTTGAGGAGGCTGAGCAATCGATTGTGTAGATATGGCTAGTTATTTAATTTTTTTTCCCATAACTAGCAGAGATTAGAATCCTATCAAGGTTTTACAGGGCTGTGTTCTGTATGCTAAATAAACAATGCAGTGCTAATACTTCTTCCCCCTCTTTCAACCTTCCCATTGGTTTTACATCCTGACATTTTAAAAAAAATGTAAAAGTTAAATGTTACCTATTTATATATGGAGGCCATTTACTCCACCATTCAGGGTAAAAGCACGCCATTACCATCTGAAATATTAAATCACTTTCCAATTCATACCATGTGGGAGTTAAGTTTTGTACAGCAAATGGATTTCTTGCTGATTGCCAATGTTACTTTCAAAAAAAAGCGTGTGTAATGAGTGGAGGACTGGACTGTGGAACCTGCGGACTGCAGGCTTGGAGCTTCAGTCTTGCAGATGCACAGAGTTGCCATCTGCCATATCTCTACTAAAAGGTGAAAAAGATAAGAGTTTAGCATGATGGGACTTGTGGCGTGCACATTTTCCACCCACACTGCTGGCTAATAGCTCAGTTGTAGCCCACCTTCCCTGTCCAGAATACCTGACAGCAGGATGCGTGCTGCTGGATGGGGCTGTAGGCAGCACACGTTGTCTCTGCTGCATCCAATCCATCCTGCCAGCACTAACGAGCTCCATTCTCTGCTAGGGAGCTGAGCATGGTTGGGCTGTTGCCCTTGGGTGCGCTCTGGAGCTTTGCCTAAATCCACATTTTAGCATAGGCTTGTGCATAAACAACACTGATGAACAAGCTGGGACTTGAGAATAGGCTCAGATCTACATTTAAGCAGTGCTGTAGACTGCTGAATACTCAGCTTGAGAATTCAGTTTAATCTTGTCTGGCAGCAAGGGGTACGCACAGATGCACAAGGGACCTACTGACTCAAAAGACACTGGAACCCACAGCCCCACTGAAGTCAACAGAAGCTTTGGATTTGAAGTTGTTTCTATACTGTAACTACAGGAGGTTTTTAGATATGCAGACCAGAGAAGCCCACAAACTTTCCATAACAGGTATGAGAAAATTATAATACTACTCTAACCACACCTTCTTAATTCTGTGTAGTAAGTATTACTGTGTCTGCAGGAGCAGGGAGTCCCACTGGATGTTATTTATTTCTAAGAGTATTTCCATAGACCTCTCCGATTTAAGAAGCCTGTATGCCCAGATGTAAAAGCAATCATTGCTCTTTATGGCTAATGTTTGCTGAATGGGGCTCTAAACAGCTGTCTGCCTCCTTTTTTGTTCTTATACACTCCTTACAAGCACATGCAGTGTCAGACGTCATCTAGTCTCTGTACATTTCTACAAAAAACACATAAAATCTTTTTGTTCATTGGATCCCTTTGCTTTATATGACATATACCAAAGCTCTACAAAGTCAGCTGTTTGATAAATTTATTGTGCCTTCAAAATAAAGTTCATGCATACCCGTGAGATGTTACTTTCTTGTGGATATGCGCATTAGGAAACCAATGTCTGATAACTTCAGTGTAAAGTAAATGTTCCTTAACTAACAACATCAGAAACAATTTCCAACAAGAGCTTCTAGGAAATACCCAATTCACTATGCAAGGATTCATTTTTGTATCTATATTATACAATTGATGTGCCAAACAGGAACAGAATTGTCTGCACTGATAGAATAACATGCTCTACCCTTCTTATGCTAGCCATTTGCTTTATTTTTCTTGCATGCTCTCTGGGCAGATAAAGGGCATGATATTAAACTATTCTGCCATCTCGTCATACATTGTTGGTTACTATTTAAAATATAGCAGATATAGTTTCAAAGTGATACGAGAATGCCGTCTAATAACTAAGCACAATACACATACCTTACTGAAGGTTATTTGTTTAGGAGAAAACATTTCACACATTTGTGTATTATACAGAAGCTGCTTTAATTAGGTTATTGTATTTGCCTGTCACATTGTACTAGCTCTGTACTGCAAATAGTCTTATTAAAGAGAAAGACTGTCTTTTCTATGACCAAGGTTTTTGATATTTAGAGAAAGATAAAACAAAAAGAATAAACTGCCTGAGCATTTCTTTGACATTCTGACACACTATTTCCTAAGCTGATGCTCTTGAGGTGAAAGCTAAAAAAAGCAGAGAATGAAATGCTTTGCCTTTTCTACTCCCTAGCCAGTAATAAGCCCTTTCATAATCAGCAATAGTCAAAGATATTCCACTCCATCAAAACCAAACACAAGTCATCCCCTGCAGAGCCAACAAGAATTTTCAATTTTCCACCCTTTTAGTACAGGTGCTTTTTAAGAGTGACTTGGAAGAATACTACTCGGTGCTCAGCCATCTGGTCATATCCAAACCCCCAGATACTTTGTCTCAAAGGCTGTAAAAGAATAGTTTTAAGGCAAATGAAAAAAAAAAAAAAAAAGGTGCAGCATTCTTTATTGTGAACTGTACTGTGACATGCTGCTCTCTCACTAATTCAGGGACATCCCCTCCTGAATTCTAAAGTGAGTTTCATCCAAGTCCTTCATTGTTCAGGATGGTGGCCACCAAGGGATTGAGGCAGAAAAAATGTGAGGATCTTCAAGGCACCATTAGCAGCTCCATTTTCTGCTCACACACATGCACATACCACCACAGGAAGAGAGATTCTTACTAGAAAAGACATTCTTTCTTAAACTCAAAATGAAGCCTCTTGCAAAAAGTGGTTGTAGTTGTTCCAACTTGGATTAATGTTCCATTTCCTCCAATATGTCTCTGCATTCACGGTTCTTATCTGTCCCCAGTTAATTCTATTTCCACAGTTTTCTCCTCATTTTCTCTTTTACCGTCTTTCTCATTTTTAAAACATTTTTTACTATTGATTTTCAACCCTAATTACAACCGCAACTGTGCATTTTATTTTCTCTCACACAGCAGGTGAAATTTCATCACTGACTGCAATGAACTTGCACTGATGACAAACACAGTGGACTACAACTGACAGCAGATCATTTATCAGCTTCTACAATCAACCCATTTGAAATAAATATAAATGCATGAAAGTGAAACACACAAAAGGTTCATATAGCAGGTTGATAACAAGTTTCACCAAAGAACAAAGAGAAGTACTTTTTTACTCAGTACACAATTAAATTGAGGAGACTTACTATCACAGGCTGTTGTAGAGGTAACCTGTAAACACATTCGAAGACAAAGTCATAGAGTAACTCCATTGGCTGCTCTGACCATGATGGTTCAAATACTACCTCTACTCAAGAACACTCCAAACTAGTGTTTGCAAGTCTGTCTCTATTTGTCTTCATTCTTACTCTCTTTCCTTAAGTATCAGATACTGCTATTGTAGAAAGAATATAAGATTAAATGGAACCTTAGTTTGACCCAGGTCTCTTTTTGTGTTAACAATAAAATTGCAATGTAAACCTTTTGATTTGACATTGTTTGCTGGGGAGTGGTGGGAAAACATCTTCCCCTCCCCCATTCTGCATACATTCTGCACTGGCCTTACATGATCCAGATCCACCCCCACTGCTGTACCTAGAGTCACTTGCACATGAATCTGCCACGTGAATCATGCCTAAAAAGCATACACTACTTGTTATGCACTGAAGCGTACAGATAGAGAGAAAATGTGTTTTGGGGTTGTAGGGTTTGTTTTTGTGTCGTCCCCGTCCCCACCCCCAAGTCTATGAGTGGATGCCTCAGTGGTTTGTAGAGATCAGGCACACAGAAAAAGTGTTTTCTCTCTTAATGGTTTGGTATCTCTAAAATATAACCAAGTTTCTAATTTTTTTCCTACTCACTTGCATAGTTCAATACATCTCAGCCATACTGTAGACATAGCAATGAAAATAAAGGACTTATTGAAAAGATTTTTTTAATTTAAGACCGACAGAAGCATCATATAAATGTCCGATCCCAAAGTCAATAGCACAGATCCATTTACCTTGGCTGGTGACATCAAACTTCAGATAACAAAAATGCATTAATTCCCTTTCTTGAAAACATTTACAATTAGATCTCATGTACACCATAGTAATTAATGTAGTGTAATGACAAATTACAGTAATGGCCATGTTACACTAACCTACCTATTGCATTGAACATCTCCACCAGGTATAGAGACGTACCTGTTCTTTCCAGTACCATTCAGGTTGTTTCAAATTGTGACCAAGGTCAGCCTCATCTCAGCAGCTGTCTCTTGAAACTGCACAATATATAAACCTTTTTCTAGAGAGTCCAGTGTAGGAGCAAAATTAAGCTTAATCATGCTTAAGATAAAACACATACTCTTTGAGATGTCTTGTTCTCATGCAGAAGCAGCTTTAAGACTAACACTTGGTACTCTAGACTCACAATTTAAAAAGCACTGAAAAGTACGTGCCATCTTTCACAAACACAAGGGACATACAGGAAAGATTCTGAAAAGCTGTAAAAGACTATGTGTTGTCTCAGACTGGCTTAGCAGAAATAAATCCTATTAGCTTAATATGTACACACATATGCACAGAAAAGAGCAGCTTTTCTTCACAAAACATACATTTTTCAGGTGCTGTGCAAGTGACTGCCTGCCTAATAATAAGATAGGTTAGGCAGTACCCGTATTTTATGATCTCCATTTATCCTATATTTTGCACTGCACACTTGTAGACACATGCTTCAATTAGTGTGAAACAAATGGTATAATTCCAGATCCAGTAAACCTCAGAGACCCATATTGTCATGCATACGCAGCATGCGTTTACTACTACGTAAGAAGCTGTATCTCTTCACCTCCTCCTCTTTTTCAAAAGAAGCCACTTCTGAATAAATGGGATAAATAACCCCCAGGCAGTACTACAGCAGATACTTAGAAATCACAGCTAAAATAGACCCTCATTTATTTGTAGGCAACCTTAGTGAGGTGAGCAGTTTTAAGTGCAGACAGAACTTGGTCTCACAAACTGTGACCCAACTGAACAGCGTGCAAAGCTGCCCACTGCTAGTGTTTATGGTAGGAAGAGACTCCCTCTTCCCACAGGTTTATGTAGCAAGGGGAAGAGAGACTTTCCAAACTGATCAATACCAAGCAACATCTAAACCAATTACACACCACAGAAATGCTCTGAAGTTCCTTGGGAAGCTCTTCAGCAGCAGCAGCATACCCTGCACAGGCCTCATCCTGCCAGGCTTCACTCCAACCTGGTTTTTTTTGTTGGTTTGGGGGCTTTTTTTGTTTGTTTGGGGTTTTTTTTATGTGCTTATTCCCCTTCTAATAAGGACTGCAAAATCTCCCTACAGTACAGTACTTCTCTGCAGCACCCCTGTGCCTACAAACATGCTCATAACACATATGACACAGACCTACATAGCAGGACATCGCCTCTTCAGTGTCTGGCAAATGGGGCCAGTTACTGCTTCCTCAGCAGGGTGGGGGGGACAGTTCTGTACCACGCTCTGCCTTGATTAATGTAGGAACTGCTCTGAAAAAGTAATGAATCCGCTTTATTAGTTGAAGGCACGCTAGAGACTTCCCTAGACAAGCAGAAGCCCCGTTACAGTAACTATGCCCACAGAGCATCCTGTTCACTTTGCCCTCAGAAAGAGAACAAAGAGAAAAAATTTTCTCCAGTCATGCTGAAATCAGTTCTAGGCTGCAGTACATTTGAGAAGAGCAGTTGTAAGGAGCTTAATGGTTGATATTTTGGAGCTGCATCATCCTAAATAATAGCTGCAAGGAGCAAATGTGAGATCCTCAGGAGCCTTAAGCCACAGAAGACTGTGTATAGCAGAACCCTTCTTTGTCCTATAGCTGGCTCCAGGAACGGGACAGCTGGGTATGGCTGGAGAACTCTGTCCTGCAGGAAAAACTCACTGCTGTCTGTGTTAGGGCTACTTTGTCTAAGTTGACCAGAGGACTCAGCCCTGTATAAAAGAAATACTGAAGAAGCGTTAAGTTTTCAAACAAGTTATTGAAACCTCACTGTGATACTGACACTAGCCTCCTTAACTATGTGGTGTGTTTGAATATTAAAATTTGCTTAGTAAGATGGAAAAAAAAAAGAAAAAAAAGGAATGCCAAATAAAGTGATCTCTAGGAGCTGAGCACTGAATAAATCCTGTGTTTTCAATTAAGTGGTAGTTTTACAATTAAAGCATTTGATTTTCATAAAGCTGTTGCAGCATGTCAGAGGAGCAGAGGAAGAAAAGGTTTGGGGGTGGGAAGTCACAGAAGGAAGCACAATACTCCCCCCTGAAGAAGTCTAACATTCATTTTACAATTGATTCATTGAACAGAAGCATCTTGCCACTGCAGCCACCCACTTAATGATGACAAAGCACAGACACCTCAGTCATGATGGCACAGTACAGTCAAGCATGACATCTCAGATTAGGTATGGGTGGCTAATGTAACTGCCCTGACACCTACACTCTGAGCTTTGCCCACCCTCTTACCATGTGAAAACAAGTCACTTCAACCTCAAGGCAAGGAGTATAATAAACTCATACGTATTCAAACAGATTTATGTTCCCTTATGGATCGTTAGGAAAATGCTTCCTGACACACTGCAAAGTGGGTTATGCAAAAAGAAAACATTGACATTTCATATAAAATAAGTAAGTCAGGGCTTTATCATAAATATATAATTTCATTCTTTAAAAGCATCCTAAAATTCAACACAATGACTGACATTATTCCAAGGAATTCAAGTAATCTCGAGGAAATTGTTCAGCTTTCCTGTTGCTTGTGAAGGATGCAAGAGGTTAGGTTTGTTTAGGACAGAGATGGACGTGTCAAGTCACGGCACAGGGTGATTTTGAGGGAAATGTTAATGCATTAACTCTAACTTGTTTTTATATTACTGACTTTCTCTCCCCAGCCCCCTCCCCCAAGTATGTAAATTGGCAATAAATGATTGGCATTCACAAATGTGCCTCCAAGCAGGTTAGGGATAATTAGTAAAGCATGTAGACACCCTGTCCTATGAGCCAATTGTGACAAAACCACAAAATAATAAATCTCTATTAATAGTTAATGATGTATGTCCAGAAAAGCCCGGTCTTTGGGCTCTTCCCCTTTAAGAGTATTGTTACCCTCTTGTGTTTCAGCTGGTCAAGCTGAATGCCTTCCTCCCCTTGTGCTGGCCTGCTTTGAATCTCAGCCAAGATGAAGTAATTGAAAACTACCAGCCTGAATACTTCAGAAGTCTATCATGGAACAAGATTCAACAAGCCTCTTCTCAATTTGTAAATATGCTGGAATATCAGTAGTAAAAAGGCTCCAATGTCAAACAAGTTTAAGCATTAGCTGTGTTGTTTTATGAGTGCTACAGTGGCGCTTAATACTTTATATATTAAGCCCTATTAACACTGTGAAGTTACTTCATCCCTGTGCTCCTCACACTGATTTGCCATAGATTTTTAAAGAGCAAATTATATATATTTTTTTTAACCATTCAGAGCATTCAGTTTCTGCAGTGGTGTATATGTATTGATAGTTTTAAAGTTGTATTTAGAGGCCTAGGTTCACAAAACATTGTATTTCTAAAAATTGCCTTCCTATTCTGTATTATAAGTTGACAAAAAAAAAGTTTTAGAAAGAACTTGTGTTTTGTATATTTTGTTTCTAACATGGTATATTACCTATGTTGGGTATATACATATTCATTAATGATGACCCATTTCTGGGGTTCTTGGAACATATCAAAATACCAAAGTAAAATGTAAACAAAACACAAACCTTTGCCATGTGGAGAGAGACCAAGAGTAATAGTGAGAATTCAGATGACATTACAATTCAATGATGAATGTTTTTAAGTACTCCTGGTTGTTTGCAATGTACTGCCTCTTGATGTCCAAACATTACTGACAGGCCAGTTAATTGGACTGAAAAATTACCTGCTCCCAAATTCATCACTGTTAATTGCTTTGCATCTTTATAGTCTTCACAATTAATCTTCTTACTAGCAGAAAAGTTGCAACAGTTAACTCTACACACAGTGGGTTGTAATCAGTGGTGCTACAAATTTGAACCAAAACATCTTAACCCAAACTTCTGGGAGGTATTGATTCAGATCAAAGAGTAGCAGCTTATGTCCCTCCCTAATTATTTGGAAGTACAGCTGGCAGAGTATTTGTAATACTTGATTCCTTCTGGCTTACACAGGAACTGTGTTTTTTAATTTGATCTCAATGCAAAGGCATAATTTTAAAAGAGACTTCAAGTGATTTACTGTAATCACTGGAAGAGCAGTGCAAAGAACTCCTAGATTATCAGATTTTAACATCGCAGGGTCCCTCTTAGAAGCTTTCACACCCTCTGTTTAAAAAGAATAAGAAGCCTATAAAACCTAAGCAAATGTTTCTCAGTATGGCCTCTACCTTTGTCAGACAAGGTTAGTGAATCCCCATCCTTTACTTGCCTGCCTTGCTGTCTCTTCAGACAGATCACTGCAAGTCACCAAACCCTACGGAACCATCAGAGGTAAAGAGCAGCTGAGGGTTTGACAAGTGCCAGAGCATTAATTAGCTCAGAATTTCTGAATCTCCTCTGATCTAATGAAAGTTACTCAATCACAGGATGATGTGTAAAGCCTAATATTGGCTTTATAGTTAAAGCACAGAAGTGGGAGGCAAGAAGCACAGGTTCTAGTCTTACTGCCAGCACCTGTGTGCAGCCTTCAACAAACCATCAGTTTTCATTGTTCATTTTCTCTGTATGTAAAATGGAAATAATTGTGCTCATAGGACTATTCTTAAGCTAACTTCACCTCCATCTGAGAAGCACTTTGGGATCTTCAGGTTAGAGAAACCACTGAACTGTGAAATATAATTTAAAAATATGTACTTTACTGGTTGTGCTTAAAATAAGTATTCCCTGCACCAGTGTAAAGTAGAATTTTGAGTGTGGGATACCAAGTCTAGATAATTTAACTGTTACCTTGAAATATAAAAATGTTCTTAAAGGTTTTTTCAATTCAGCAGATGACTGTAAAGCAGCACTTCAAACAGCTTTGCCTAGAATATCTATTATTAGTAAACAACTATGCTCTACAGGATTATTTTGCAACATTTTGCATTAGGTATACTCGAAGTAGGCTCTGAAAATAGAGCTTCAAACATGTTAAAAGATAGTACGTGTGTACATGAACATATTCTTACATTTTCTACAAACTTGCATTTCTATTTTAACAGAAACAAAAGTAATTTCAGCAATGACATTCAATATCTGACTCACTTTTATCCTCAGTAAAGGTGACACATTGCAGGAGAACAAAGCACAGAGCCAGTCTGGCTTTGGCTATTTCCTGTTTAGTCAGAAATAGCTGCTGGAGTTGTGTTTATCCCTAGCATCACATCAGCAAACAGCAATCCTCCCTAAAGACATCTATCCAGTCGGTCCTGGATGTAAACTCTGAAAAGTTTTGGTTTGTATGACTCCTACCAGTTTCAGGAAGTTTTATGTAAGAAAGAGTAAGAGAATATTTATTGTGTTAGGATTGTTAATAGGACTGGATGACTGTCTTAAGATTTTTTCCCTTGAAACGTGCACATATTTGTCTACTAAAATCATTTTGCGTAGTCTTCATTCTGTATTGTGCACTACAACTTTTGTGCTCATCTCGGTGGTTTTTTTATCTAGGGCCTTTCTACCCACGCAAACGGCAAATATTTAGTAAATATTTGTTGAAGGCTTCAAATATAATCTACTTCTCATTGCATTAGAACCTCAAATTCAGACTCTTAGCTAAAATAAAAAGGTATAGTCTGTATGCAGTCACCAGTTTGACTGAGTGAACTGGGGCTGAAAGCAGGTCAAAGTCATAAACAAATTCATACCCTCGGTGTAAGACAGCCTCAGTCATTAACAAGAGCAGAACAACACTTTCTTTCAAACCCTGAGAAACTGAATTATTTGAGTTTGAATTCCTAAAATGAAAGTTTTGCCACATGAACTCATCTGCATCAATGGGGAGAAAAAACCAACAACAATCCTCACCCCCAATAGCATCCTCCTTATCTCACAACTTTTATTACAGAGCTCTCCTGAGGTCTTTCCTCTGCTGATCTGGTTTCCCCACTCAAAGGGAGACTGAACCATACCAGGGTGTGTAACAGGAAAGATATGGCAGCCTCATTTTAATGAGCTAAATTCACTGCTCAACAGTTTACTACTTTTTCAGGAACGTTCTGTTACTAGTGCTTGGCTCCAAAAGACTCATACTGCTATCAAAAGTGCTAGTAGTAGACAGAGACCCCAATCAACATAAGTAAAAGTAAATATAAAAATAGAGTAAAGGTCAATATATAAGTTAAAAGGCAACTTTTTTTTTGTCCCGTCGTGAAATCAGAAAGATAGACAAGTTCTATTTTTTCCAAAACTACACTTTACAAGTCCTATTCTACAATGACTCTCACATGTGCACTTCCACCTGCAATCAAGGAAGTCCAGTATGCATTAAGATTGCCCTTACTTCTTGTCTTTCCAAAGAAAGGGAGAGACAAATCACCACACAGGGAAGACCTGCAGCATACAGGGGCACTAGGTAGGCTATGGTGAACCTCTGTAAGGGGTTATCTCCATTTTTTGTGCTGGAAAAGCTCCAAAGACATTTCCTATGCAGCAAAGATTTAAGAAAGCAGATGAATTTTTGCCTTCGCAGATGAAGAATGACAAAGCTACCCAAAGATGGGGTAACATCAGATTAGCATCAGTAACAAGAATGCCTTTACCTTGCATATCAGAAGCAGACAGCATCACACATGAGCTCATCATGTAGGGCAACAGCTACCAGCATTCTGGTGTAAAAAACCTCTAGAACAAGCTTATTTTCAGTCCAAGAATAGGACACAACTGCCAACACCACCTTTCTTCCCCAGGTTAGGCAGCAATACTCACCTCTTTATAGCAACCTAAAAATCCCTGGCCACAGAGCTTTTCTATGCCTTCTCTTCTGCAAAAGCCTCCGCTAGATAGCCCATCATCTTTCCAGGTAGGAAGCCTATTTAATCCACCAAGTGGGACTAAGACTGTAGCTGATTCCCAGCACCTGCACCATTTTACAGCCTTGGCCAGCTGTTCTTCCAGGGCTTTAAAGATCAGGAAACTCTGCTATCCTGCTCATCATATAAAAAGGATATGTTTTCATAGTAGAATTACCAGCTTTTGTTGTACTTGGTCAAGCAGTATGCTTACAGAGCACACAACCCAAACCACTGATAAGTCATTTGCTTTATACCAAAGCAAGCTGAGAAGAGAGAAATGGAAACTGTCAGAAATTACCTGAATCAGGCATACAGCATTATCTTTATGCAATGTGACTTTGTCTCAGACTTAAATAGGGCACAGCTGAATTTGTAAATAGCCTAGTATTCACCCCTCTGTCCTTGTGTAAATTAAAACATGAACCTTTTGAACGACAATTCTGGTGTCATCTGCAGTCTTTTTTGGAGGCTCCATGCGGAGCCACCTTGGCAGGTGACTGAGATCTTACCAACTTCCTATTTTAGGTCAACTTCTATCCCATTATTTTACATCTTCCCTCCCCCTGTTAATTCCCTAGCAAAATGACACCTGCCTTCGGCCAGATGGACAAAACCGAACTGTCTACCCCAAACCAACAATAACATTGTAGATGTTATACATCAGTTTAGGAATAGCTGGGTTTAATTAATCTGTTAAAGCTCGATGTCATCACTGATACTAAGACAATACAATATTATTACATAGTAGTTAAAATCTACTACAGATATAATCTATAAGGTGAAGGAAAAGCCTAATTAAAAGAAGAATTAGAAGAGAGAATGCTTGGAAAGTATCAAAATATGATAAGCCCACGTGCTCACAAACTCTGCTAATTTGTACATGTGATGCAAATCCACATACAAACATGCTTCTACTAACAAGGTGACATTGCTGTTGTAAAAACATTCCATAGTGTGCCACTGGGAGTTTTTTATGCTTATTTTTTTTCCATGGATACATACCAAAAATATATTTTAAAACTGATACTTATTTTAAATTGATACTTATTACTAAGGCATTCCAAAACTGGACATGGACAGGACTGCTGAGAAATAGTATATAATACTTGATTTAACAGATTTTTGCCAGGAAACATGTTGGAGATGAAGGCAACTAGGAGCCAGTGACGAGATACGGTGACATTGAAATAAGGATGTATCTACAGAAAAGATTTTTATAGATACTTATACGAGGTTTCTGCAATACAAGTGCATGATTTGGTGGTGGTTTAAAAATTAAACTAGATGATAGCAAATCTTTCTTTTCTTTGCTACCTTTCAGAAAGCCTTCCTTCTAAGTGGAATGCTACATTAGTCATTCTGGGTTCAACTGTGACAGAAACTAGCCTGGGCATCTGCAGTGTTCACTACTAGCTGCTTTTATGATCTTGTGGATGTTTTTTGAGTTGAGCATTAATTACAAAACATTGCAGTATAAATAGGTATGTATTCTTGGAAAAATGACGCAGTCACCATTGCTATTTGTCTTGCTGTCCATGTTCCAGCCATGTTCAAGGTCCCATTTGTACCTACAAAGGAGAAGGTATGTGTCTCTAGCAGCTTCCCATCCAGGAGAGTGGTTTTGTGGAGAAAATGTAGGCCAAGCTTCTCTGCTAAACTGTATTTATTTTATTGTTATTTGATTTTCCCATGCCACTCATGTCCTTGTTTTGCCACCCGCTGTATCTCATTCAGCATATAATTTATAAAACTCTGGAAGAAGGATGGAAACAATCTTCTTGTTACTGTTCTGTACAATACAAAGACAAAGTGATCCTGGGTGTAGATAGGAATGAAGCCATAGTATGGTATCAATTATTATATTCCTCATCCTAATTTTGAATTAGATCTAGAAAAAAATCTGACTAATTTGGTAACATTGAGATTCCTCGGTATTTTAAAATGTGCCCATTTGTATTTGCAGTGTAAATTGTCACTGCCAAGAACAAATGGTATCTTGTAGTTAGCGAAACAGGGGGGATCAGAAGGCTGCTGCTCCTATTTAAGTCATTTGGAATTTTGCCATTGGTACAACAGGGCTGAGATTTCATGCTGGGCTCTAAATGAGAATGACCAACTCTGCGCCAGAGGGGAAGCCACATATCCTTTTTTGTCTTGGTGGGCTCAACTGCAAAAATGGGTAAAACCAAGACCATGCTGCATAAGTCACACTGCCTCAAAGGTGAGATTTCCTGGAAAAAAAAATGGGTCTGACTCTCCATTTGCTACACAGCCATTTACTTAACAGTGATGTGTTATGACTGATTTTGGTGCAGATGCAAAAGAGGGCAGAGAAATGGATCTAATGAATTTTTCAAAAAAATAGGACTTCTAAGCTTCCACCCAGATATGCAAGATGCCATGTTTCTGCTGACCATGCTTAACAAACATGTTCTATTTGCATTTGTCTGTGCCAAACCATGAACACTTTAAGCAATTCTAAACTAGTTATTTTTCTTTTTCTCATTCATATGGTGACTTATGTATGATTTATAATATTTCTACTGGGAAAGCTTCATAGGCAAGTAAGCTTTCCCTTGTGAGGTTTTGTACATTACCATTTGGAGGCATCTTTTTACCTTTACTATGGTAATATTTCCTACATTGATTTTCAACTTCATCGTTACTGGAAATTGTCTAGGTAATAATTTTAAAGATGTTAAAGAGCGGCTGGTATTTCATGAAAAAGCCTGACAAACATTCCATAAAAATTGTGCTGGTGATAATTTATCAAAAAGCACACTTCTCTAATTCCTCTCCTTTATTACAGACTTTGCCACCTGAAGTTACATGCTTAATTTCTAAATATATGATTGGCTCCAGTTCCTCTTGTTTGTATTCTCCCCAGGAGAAGATGCTGAGTCTGACAGAGATAAAGAAGAAGAAACTTCTAACATAACTAGTCCTTTATCGTGTTCAACCCAAGATAAAGAGGCCTGAGTTGCAACAATCTTTCAAGCTTTCTTTTTATCAGGATCCTGTAAAAATCTCACATTGAGACTTCCCACAAATGGAAAAGAAATAGCAGTTTTATTGGTACAAATGCAAGATCATCAGGCTTAGCTCGTGTAATGCAATGAGCAAAAATGAGATGGCAAAAATTAGGAGCATAATTTCCACTTCATTGAAGAACTTTTTTCAGACATTTTCCACTTGTAGTTACCCTTATTATTTGTTTTCAGTCACCATTTACACACTAGGCGTAAAGTATTCAAGTTTTTTCCTCTCTATATTTTTTACCTAGCTATTACTTTCATAGGTACAACAAATTAGCTACCTTTTCATTCAGTTCTTTTCATTAGCACATTGAGTTTAAACAGAAAGTATTCAGATTACATGGATTAATTAGATGTTTTATTAAAAAAAAACAGGAAAATGAGTTGCAGAGTATAATATAAAACACAGCAGGCTTTGACTTTCTGCCTGGAAGCTGTTTAAAAAAATAATAATAATTAAGAAGGAAATGAAGAGTACACTGTATTCTATGCATAAATCAGAGATATTAAAGGCAAATATTTGCTTTTAGATTATGATGAACTCAGTTTTATACCAAAAAATGGACTTGAGATGTTAATTTAGCTAAATATGAGCTCTAATCAGTCATTCCTCCTGCATCATCTTCCATGGCTATGCATAATAATAGTAGAGGTGTTCATACTGTAATGCAACCTTTCACTGTAAGCTAGAGCCTGAGGATGTTTTCTCCCCTTATCCTTGAATCCCCTTTGCACAGCCCTAAGCCCCATCACACATTTAGAAGGAACAGTTCAAAAACTAGACGGAGTATAATAAATTAATCTGGACTTAGTGGGTGGATAAAAGGTCCAGCAGGGGTTTGTTACAGACCCTGGGGACAAGAAGAGAGAGGAAAATGGAATATTGCACAATGACATTAGTAAGGCAAACAGAGATAATACTCTGTGTGTGCGTCTGTGTGCATGTGTCTGCGTGTGTCTACAGAGAGTTGTGGGGGAAGGGTGGCATCAGTATTCTTAGCCTTGAATCATCTTAATGTAATAACGATTGAATACTGCTAGCCTACTTCCAGAGATTCAAGGAAGGAGTGTTTCTACATCTGTCCTTAAATTATCACACAAAACCGAATCACGGACACAGGAACTCCTACAGCAAAAAGAAAACAGCATTAGAAAGTCTCCATTCTGAACACCCCTACTTAGGAATTTGAAAACATCTTTCTCTGACCAGACCACTCAGAGAAGGAAGGTGCGCGCAGTCTGGATTAAGTTATTATGATAAAACTTTTTAATAGGAAATGCAAGAATGAATTATTGCCCTCTTGAAAAACAGATAAACACAAGTGTTAAATACCAGGAACCAGGTTTGTTCTTATACGTACGCTTAAATATACTACTAGTGCCATTTCAATGTTGAGAGCCAAGGTGGCAGCTGCACTGGGTTTAGCCAGTGTTATCACCTTTCCAAGGCAAGATTAAATGACAGGCAATAAAATTGCTTGTGCCCTGCCCACAAGCTGTGAAATGGGCTCTCCCTTTCACACAGGCTCGGCCTTGCTACATGCTATGAACCACCCTCAGAAAGGACATCAAGGTAAAAGTGTGTAATTTTGTAAAGGATACATCACAGAACGCAAAGAAGCACACAGCAAAATGGAGCACAAGGAAAATAAAGACAAGGCTTGAATGGATTGAGAATCTTATTGTCAGAAGCCTACCAACTGACAGGTTTGGGAAAGTAATTTCTGATGATCCATTTGAAATTTGTACCTAAAATACTAAAGGTATGAATGAAATGTTCCTGTCTTGAATATTCATCAAAACCTGACATGCAATATGCACTTTGAAATTGAAATGAAACAAAACTTTAATGTAATTCTAAAATATGCCTAAATACCAGTTGCTCCTCATTCCCTTTTTCCACACCTACCATAAGCAAGGGCTTGCCATAGCTCACGCAACAGAGCTGGGTCATTACACATTATATCAAGGAATATAGATGTCGGTGCTTGCTATTTTACTTTTTCCAGCAGGATTCTGGACAACATCTTTAGATGTACACAAGGACAGGGAGATATACATTGGGAGCTTCATCCTTTGCTGCACAGAGGCCTGAGAAAACATAAGTTAAAGTCCCCTCTACCACTGCTTGCAATGGGCAGAACCAACCCCCTCTCAGTTCTCCTAGACCTGTTGAGGAAAAGTGGGGACTTTAGGGAGAAAGCCTGTCAGCACAGCTGGAGCTCCTCTTGGGCATCACTCATATTTTCCCCATGTCCACTCTTTTCTAACAAAACTCCACCAACATAGCTGACTTCTGCTTTTTGAAGAGGAGTTTCCAAGTATTAGCCTAGCTTTAGTTTGAAAACAATTTTTTTTACACATTCTCTCAAAAAGTGCATCTGCAATGAAATCTTTGGAGTGCAAGAATTATGTGTGGTTACTGGCTTAAATCTGTGCTGGATTCCCAATGGTCTATTTTTATCTCATGATCTCAGAGCAATTTGGGATGTTGCACAACATCTAACAGTTCTGATACAAAGAAATGGTAGCAATACAGTTTTTCAAGTTAAAAATCTAGATATGATGCTGGACGGGAACATCTGACTGGCAAAGATTTGTGAAAGAAACAGCTGAAGAACAGTAAAGTATGTTACCCAGAAAGGTATATTAGCAACAGGACGAAATTAACACTTGGATGTAGAGGAGAGAGCTAAAAGTTAAAACAAGCCCAATGTTATCAAGTCTTTAGCCAATATCCTAGATATCATCCAAAATTGGAAGATATGTAATTAACTGGACAGTGAAGAACATTTCCAGGACTTGCAGAGAGAGTTCATCTCGAAGTCATAGCAACTTCCTTCATCTGCTGGGGCTGCATCTGACTATTGCCAGAATGTAGTCAGTGCCAAATATCTCTATTCCTGCATAACTCTTATTCACAAAACACAAAAAGAACACAAATAACATTTTTCCTCTCATTTGTTTGTAAGTATGTTTTAGATAAAGTTATTCTGATAGCTTAAGACTCTTTGTTCAGATTGCACAAGCTATTTGGTGCCAGAGTTATTTAAATCCTGGGAAGAGGTATTACAATAGATAGAAATGATGTATGAATAGGACATAAATGATGATGATGATGGAAGGGCTGATTTAATAAATGGAAGCTTTAAGCTGAAACTGTGAATGAGAAGGCACTGGATCTACAGCTCCACTGATGCAGAACATGGGGTCACGAAGAACTGAGGAGAAACACTGCATGTTGCCCTGCCAGGGTTTATCCCCGTGCTCTGAAAACTGGACACACTGTTGGGTAAGCTACTAGAGCTGCCAACTTGCAGATGATACCTAAAGCTGACAACCTAATCATGTGTGGCATTAAAGATCCTGTGGCACTTTTTGTAAAAGACAAGGAATTAGCTATAGTGAACTGGCCTAATTTCAGTCTGCATAATTACATTCTGCGCACCTAGGATTCCTTTGCAGTTTCTTAAGGGAAAAAAGACTGTGTTCTTCCCTTGCTGTAAACCTTTTCCCTAGAAAATCTCAGATATAGCTGTAGTCATCTGGTGCTTAAGTCTGATATCAAACTGTTAAATTTGCAATGCACTTTGAGATCAGTTATTCTAAAACGTAAGATTATTACTGCAGACATCTCAAAGGACTATATAATCCACCCTGTATGTTCCAATAACTAGGCACAAAAGGGTAAACTGAGAATTTGGTTTCTGATTCCTCCCCCTTCTTTTCCCTGCCCATTTCTGTGCTTTTGAAACTGAAGTCATAATGCTGTCGGAACATTTTTTTAGTGGTTTAATAAACATGACATGCTTGCACTTGTTTTGCATTTTAATAGCAATGCAGTGGCAATAAGACACTTCCACAAATATAATGCATGCAATTATATAGGTTTTTAAGCGCTAACTTTTTGTCAGGCATATATATACATATATAAAACTCCTTTTGCTCAAAACCTAAAAATTCTCTTTTGTTTTTTACTCTTCCCCATTACGGCTGTCTGACTGTTTGCCTTTCAGGTGGAGTTTGACAGGCACACACCACCTTTGCAGTTGGAGCTATTTGGAACTATATCTTTATGGCTGTATCACTGTAGCTAGCTCCTGTGGGAACTTTTTAGTGCACCTGAGGAGTGCCTGTGGAAGTGGTCACACTGTTGATCTGACCTTAATTTTCCTTTTTCTTTCTTAAAGACAGTTTCAATGAGGGATCTGCTCCCTAATTTGCATGTATATACTACTTCAGAGGCAGTTCTGCTTGCGTACATTTGTATTTTTCCTCCTCTACCTTTTCTTAACTACTTCTGTGCTGTTTTACATTCCAGTATATACACAGAAATGTAACTTTGCTATGTACAAGGTGTGTCAATCCACTGGAGTATGTTGTCTTTCAATATGATGTATCTGGTGCTCATGACCAGTAGACGGGTGTGACAGAACATTCTATCACTCAGTAGTGACTGCGGATAGCATCAGTTCTACGAGCAAGAATGGCCAAGTGTTGCTAACACATGAAGTTTGGTTCAGGATTTTAAAGTCCCAACGTACTTCAATGGTCTGTCCAGGGTTTTGGTTTGACCCATTTTAAATACCTTCTGTCTATTACAGGAGTAGACCTTCATTAACCTGCCCTGAAGTTCTCAAAAATTAAATTAAATCTCACTAGAAAAGATTCAAGTAGTAAAGTGGTAGCTTTAGTTCTAAGGGATGTAACATGTACCATGTTAGTGCTTCTGATTTTGGACCATCAGCCCTCTCTCTGTCTCGCCAGGCTCAGGGTTACACTTCATTCATTTTTATTCAGAGGTAAATTGCATGACCAGGAATGAAATTAATTCCAGGGCCTGGCTCAAAGCGCATTATAATAAACAAAAGGGCTCATGTTAACTTTAGTAGAGTACCTACAGTGTTTAGGAGAGTACTAAAGTTAATATAAGCCATAATACACACACATTTTTTAAGGAAAAACTTTAATATTCCATAACATACTGACAATATTGAATTGGTCTATGTTTATGCTAAGTAGCATAACTTCCTTTTATGTTTCAGATGTTAATATCCATAGCTTTACAGTTTAACATTGTATTTGGCTTCTGCATTAGGTTCAGCTAGACAGTTACCCCGACAAACACTATTAAAGGTTTTTTACTTACAACCTAAAGAGACTACAATCAGAAGTTTTCTGCTACATACCTTCACTGGTGTAGGAACTATAGGCTTGAGCAATTTACCTTCTATAAGAAACTGCCAAATGACATGAGGTAAAACAGTAACTCCACAGAAGGATCTAATCCAGTGTACTTACTGTGTGCTAGTATTAGTTATTAGGTTATTAAATCCTCTCTAACTATAATCTGAAGCTTTTCATAAATAGCTTTTTGCAAAATGGATCTTATCTAAAAATTTAATTTATTGGATGTTTACAGGCTTAAAAAAAGTGATTTTACGATATAAAACCAGAATTACTTCCTTTTTAAATAAACCCAATTGGTGCTGTAATTGAGATGAGCATGCTATTTTTTCACACAATAATCTGATATGGGACTTTCTTTTCTCAAGAGACTTACTTGATCTGCTCTTTATAGACATTCAGTCTCTGTAAATATGCTTTTGGTTTCTTTATCAGTAATAGTATTAGACCTGAATTCTTTGGTATACAGTATAATGGGGTATTAAAGGGCTTTCTGTATATGTTTTAGACAAGCTAGTCTAATAGAAAGAAATGAACACACATTGAAGGATATTCTTTACAAGTAGAGAGTACCATTTATAAGGATTTTCTTCTACCATTTAGTTTTCTACATTGTTTTCTTTGCCTTTTTTCTCTCTGTCATTGTTTGCCTTTTCTTCCTGCTTGTACTTTGCTACCTAACCATCTGACTATCTGTGTTGCCATGGGAAGGACTGTAATGCCATAAATTCAGAGAAGAGAAGTTCCTGTGTTCCTTTTTTCCATTTTATTCTTACACAATCATTAGCACAGATTAGCTCCTTTCATAAGGGTGTACTGGCACTAGAGCAGGACTGTAAAATATTCCATTTTGGAAAAGATACAGCAAAAATATTTTACACATTTCACAGAAAGGCACCAACCTACACAGGCAAAAGCTGCTGCTTCCCAACTTGTAGATACCTGACTGTTTGAGAACTGAGCCAAATTATGGGCAGTTATCCATCTAGTCTTACAGTAGCTAAGGTGAATTCTGGAAATGCTAAAAAATGGAGGAAAAACCCACATTAAATCACAAAAAAACCTGCTTGGATGCCTTAGGGGATTTGTAATACAATACAGAGATTTTCATTTTTAAACCACTGGTTAAATCCACCACAGGCTAGTAGTGATTGAAATTTGCTACCTTCTAAACTCTGTAAAGTGTGGTCTATCTAAAAGGAGCCAGTAGTCTCAGCTCAGTTCCTAGTGCCAACTCCTTCCATCAGAAAAAGGAGAGCTTCCTTAATTGGTACTAGCATAGATACACTTGCTTCGTGGGCTCAGTGGAAAGGCAATGGACAAAACAGCTACCAAGAGCAGTTCTCCAAGTACCACAGTGTAAATAACCAGGTTTGTTCTATAGACACCTTTTTCAGCCACAAACTAAATGTCTCTGGAAAATGGCCTCCGAAAGTCACATCCACTGAAGTAAAAAGGAATGTACTACTTGAATATGGCAGAGGCAGAATAACACACCGTAATGCAATCAAACTTCCTCAAGAACACCTCTACAAGTGTCTTTACATATCAGAAGAGGGTCCCCTGCATGCCGTTCACTGCAAGTGCCAGCTGGCATCATCAGCGCATATCCCCACATTACTGGCAGTTACAATTCAGAATCAGGACTGGGGGCTCAGGCTGAGTTCCTCTGGACACATTTCCAAAGCTCCAACAGAGGCAAAATCAAGTCCCTAGCTGGTAATTTGCAATGAACATAATCTAGCCCTACTTCTGCAGTTGTATTAATCATCCAGTGTTGACATGGGTAACAACTTATTTTGATCAGTAAACAACAGAAATATGATTCAGAAGATACAGGGAGCAGACGTGCAAAGCTTAGAAAGCCAAGTGTAAAGAGTCACTGTCCTGACTGCAACCACATGTTAATCTCACATTTGGCTGATGGCTGTGTGCTGAGCTACTCTGTTCAATATTTTGTGTGTTGATTGGCTTGTTATTCACTTCTGCCTCTGTTGGAAGCCAGACTAACCTGTGGGGGAAGTGTTGGAAAACAATTACAGTATATTGAAATGGTCATAGAAGTACAGCGTACTGCAATACTTTACATAATTTATTAGGTGTTACTACATTCACTGGCACTCACATGACAAAGATTTTAACAAGACCGACAAATAGGACAACATCTGCATTCCTGTAAGAACATTTGAGATGAAAATTTAAAATTAAACCAAAAGTGCACTTATTACAGCGCAAACGCTGCAATCAAGTGGTCTGCCTTGACTCTCAATATATTATATTAACACAGTATGGTTGCAAGAGTAAAATAGAAATGTTCACTACAGCAGCAATTAATTGCTTACTATTTTTGAAAATTAACATTTAATATACTTTTCCAAACCAATCCAGTATTACTCTGAATTTTCATGCATCATTTCTTTATTTTTGTCCCTATTGTGCACACAAGGTCAATTAACTGGCAAATATAATTATTTTACAAACATAGCAAGCTGCAGCTATTATAAATAACAACTTATTTGCATATTTCCTTGTTTCTGAAGAGAATGGCAACGTTATGGGTCTGAAAATATTTGCAACTGTAGTAGAGTGAGATATTATTTTTAAGTAAATATTCTATTTAAGTAAGTATTCTAGTAAATATGCTATTTCTTAGATTAAAATCAGTAAGTGGAAGCTGGGTTGCAGATTTCAGAACTTGCTTCATTTGCATCTTGAAAATGGAATGGAACGGAAAGCTTTCAAGCTTTATTGTTCAACTCTGCAATTCTGTTGCTCTTTGTAAATGAAACAGAAAAGAGATGTATGTGAATATATCACACATTTCAGCCTAAATGAGCTTTTCAAATTGTAAATGAATATCATTGTTTGTAGTCACCTTCACAGTATTCCTGAAGTTGAAGCTGTGAGCTGAATTCTGACAGAATTTTGTGAAGGATTTGGGAAAACATGACTCACAAGATTTTAATACTGGCAGACAAAGACCCCTTTCTGATTCTGTTTTTTATTTCCAGGGTCTCTTTAAATAAAGAAGATATTAGAGACTGAGGGACAATAGAGAACAGCTGTAAGGTTGATTTCTTTTAAAAGGAGAAATCAAAGGGCAGCACTTCTAATGTGCACTATATATGGCAATCTCTTTGTCTGAATATTGAAGAACTGGTTGGTACTAGCATGCTGTGCTGAAACTGCATGGCTATAGAGGTTTTCCTAGACATATTTCTTGATGACAACTGTATGCTGTTGGATTTGTTTCAGTGACTGTGAATCTGTGAGCCATGCATATTGTGTTCCATTTGCCACTTCACAAGAAAAAATATTTAGTGAGTTTATGGCAAGCAGAACACCTCATTTATACTGATTGTGGTATATGGGGTGATTTGTAGATTCATGCATGCTGAGCTTTGGGCACGCTGGCTTTCAGGCACTTTGAAAAAACTACATTGGGTGAATTTGAGATTTATCCCCCAGCCCCAATACAATTCATGTGTTGGGGTGCTCCTACTGAGACCTACCAATGGGAGCTGACAGCTGCATACAGTGCACTGGAAACATTTTAAAGCTTGCTGTAAAGAAAATAGAGCAGTCTATGCCTAGCAGGGAGGAAAATCGATGACTTGGCACTTGGCAGTGGTGACCAGCAGGATGCTCCTGATGAATGCTGAGTCATTGATTTCTCTCCCTGATCAGCAGCAGCTGCTCCATTCACACTGCAGAAAGCCTTCTTGCCACGACCACATGTGTCAGCAGGCTTTATTATCATTAAAGCAAGAGGTATTAGCTGACAAGACATCCAATTTATGTATTTTTGGTTTTGATATCTCTACTTACAATTTCAAAGTTGCTTCTCAGCTAGGGCACCTAAAAGGACACGCGTATCAAGGCAGGAGATCCAATAGCACAAGCAGCTTTGCAGGTACAAACAATATTTGCGTGATGGATGTGTGAGTGTTGCCCAAGCCTGCAGTTTCTTTTCTCACCAGGATGCATGTATTTCATAAACTCAGAGCACAGTCAAGCAGAGAGGTTAAGATATCTTCTGAGAAGGTAGGCTTCAAGTCAGCACAATGCTTATGGTAGGAACGCTTACATGTTTGAAGTTAGATGTATGTGTAAATATTCGGATGAACTGGGCTCTTCTCATGTGCCATGCCTTCAATGTATTTTCTGATGTAATATGGTATGGCTGAAGACCAAAGCATAATTGTAGTTTATCATTTTATGACAATAAAAAGGCAACAGGTAAAACAGGTGAGACTACACTGAATGACTGCAATAAAAGTACAGTTGGAGCAGGTTATTACAAATCTCAGCATTTGATGAGTATGTATATATTTCCCAACATATCCTATCATTTGCTATGTTGTTTATATTACCATAATTATTACTTAATAAGTTAATGCCTTTGTATATCTGTTTGAACTGTTCTTTGAGGAAGCAGTTTACAGGAGACAAGGGAAGAGAAGGGGCTGTCATGAGATATAAGCTGTTTCTTGGGATTAAAATTGACTGAAGTAGACTATTTATAGTCAGGCACTTCACTGCTAGTAGCAATACTGAGCTGCTTCATTTCAGGTTCCATTCATTGCAGAATATGCATGACTCCTCTGCCTCAAAAACACTCACAGAAAAAGTCATAGGTTAGGCTTCTGTGCTTGAACTGGTATTCCAGCAAAACCTCGTATGGCCAGCCACAAAAACCATTTTCCCTCAACTCTGCAGGCATTTGTCCTTCGAAAAAGAACCTCTTCACCTCAGTGACAGGCCTGGATTCAGGACAGCCCATAACTGGTAAACTGCATTTTCCTAGTTAATTCAGCTGCAGATTGGAAATTCCTCTTTTATAGTTGGCTCCCTCTTTCAGCAGGCACAAGTCCACTTAAATTCATTCCCTTTTTAAAGTGACCTCATCTTCTGGCTTCAGTGAGTCCTTGTTAGAACTGCAACAAACTCAGTGGTTTTGGTTTACATAGATTTTGAAAAGTGTACATCAGCTACAATATCCACTTGGCGTTTGTGAGTTTATGAACTCTGAAATTTAAGATAAAGATCACTGCCAGCACCTTTCCTTTGCCTTATCTCCCTAAATTTCTAAAAGCTCTCCTCTGTTCTGCTATGCCTAAGGGCAGCTGAGTAGGATCCTCCTCATACCAGCAGTTGCATTAGCACAGAAGCTTTCAAGAATAACTGCTGCTCCTCGGGGAGCCCCAGGAATAGGAGCAGGCAAGAGTGCTCTCATTCTTTTATTCCTTTGCACATCTGGGGTCTGAAGTATCTTAGGCTGTGCTAAAAATCTGCTAACTTAAGAAACAAGTCTTTGAAATCAGATTGTCAGCTATATTGCCGTTAATGAGCCATGCAACTTCTTAAATCATACACGTATCACTTTCTTTAAAATTGTTGACCAAGCGTGTAAAGAATACAAAACAGAAATAGCAAATGAACTCAAAAGTATAATGTGACCCCTGTCTCATGTCCGAGTTTCTTTGGTATGTCCACATGGACAGGAATGAATCTCACACATTAACAGTTGCAACTCATGCAAGTAGCAGTGTTCTTGAAATTCTCTATTTAATTTGCTGATGATTTTAGTAAAATACTAACTTTGCAAAATGAAGGCCAGATCCTGGTACGGACTGATGGCAAGGTGACATGGAGTAGAAGAGAGATCAAATGAAAAATAAAAAATATGACAGATCCTACATAATTTCATTACTGACTGAAAGCTAAGGAAAGCTGTACTCAGGACAGAATTCAGAGAGATAGAATACTTAGTGTGTAAAATACTTTAAACTCCTATAAAACTGATTGGGAGGGGACATGTTACTTAGAAATACTGAATTTTCAATACATATGACGCAGATTGGGACACATAGTCCGAGTTTTGGATAACAAGCACTTTCATTAAAGAGACGTTCCAATGAACAAGATCCTGCTGTGTTTAGATCATATCTACCTAATAAAATTAAAGATTTAGTCATAATTAATATAGATCCAGACATTTACCTAATTAAAATGAACGGGGTAGAAAGAATTGATTATACATTTCCTTATGAATTAAAATAAACATACAAATTAGTGTTCTTCAAAAGATAATGTATAACTCTAATGCTTTGATGATAGAAATCACACATTATTTTTAATGTAAGATCGCTACTGATTAGAAAAAATGTATATGATTACAATTAGTAAGTCAGATTGTCTAAATCAGCATATGAGTTGATGGAGCTATGACAACTTACAGTATCTGAGAATCTACTCCTTATCTTCAGCCAGTGAGGAGCACAGAACCATTTGTAAAGAGTAACGCTTCCTTAGAGCCACTATCAAACAAAATCTTTTTCAGATGAAAAATGAAAACAAATGACAACGCTGCAAAGACTATCACCATAACCGGTACTCAGACAGCCTCAGTATATATAAAAGAAGAAAATTTACCTGAAAATAATAAATTAAAAAAAGGCTTTCCATAATGACGTGAAATTCTGAGAAGGGGTTTAGAATTTTTCTTGAGCTCTAAAATAAAATAAAATCCTTGAAAACAGGTTTTATTTCAAGACTGTCAATATTTTTTAAGGCATTTTATACAAGGGATATTACAAAGCTGGTGGAAGGCCTAACTGTGATGTAACTTTTCTAGCATTCTGGCTTTAACAGACAACATACTGGAGGATGTTGCTTATTTAGCAAAAGGACCTGAAGTATCATGGATATGGCTGTATGGTAAAAAAAGAAATCAAGAATGAGTTTAGTGTTTTTCAAACCTTATTAGAGGCTTTTTTGAATTTGGGGGAAAAGACTGAGGTACTTTATTTCCAACAGTAAGAGTGGTAACTTTTGCATCTAGCAATGGTCAAATTCCACATTTAGAAAAGGACAAAATAGTTTACAAAATGTCTGTTATCCCAATTGATCTGGAATGGCAAATGTGAGAAAACTTGATGCACAAGATCTCTGAAAAGTAAATATTATATTTATTGCTGTACCTTTGCTATAGTACCTACTTTTATCAGTAGAAGCAGCAGAACAGAAAATGGAAAAATATGTATGTACCATAGTGAGCATATCAGGCTGTCCCTAGACAGAATAACATTTGGAGTTGTCATATTGTATTGTGTGTAACCTTTCTGTTATATCCCTGAAAATAAAACCAGAGTATTCAAAACCAGCATCAATTAGACTGCCTTTTGGACACAGAAGACATCCTCAAAATATATTCCACTAGGTCTCAAATGTTCAGAGAAACAGCTGTTCAATCTTATGTCATATCACTACACCATTCTTATTGCAAAAGATAGAGACCTTGCGTAATCAACATATTTTCCTGGCATGTCCTTCTATTGCTCCCATTCTCACACTGCTAATGTAACTGCTGCATTAGCAGCACTTCTGTTTTACCAAATATGCTGAAGATTCTTTTCTAGAATTGACTTTCACAGTCCGAGCTTCATGAATACTGCTGGCCAGAGCTGTCAGGCTCCATCTTTACTGAAGACATAATTTTATTTTTAACTAAGGACATCTGGTCAATATTTATTAAAGCTTGTGGATTGGTTTGATGATATGGGGCTAGAAATTTAGCTGATGTAAAATTGGTATGGCTATAACATATTCAGCAGAGATATGCTGGATTAACATCAGTACAAAATCTGTCCCTAAAAACTACAATATACCAAGAGACTAAGTAGGTATGCATCTTTTTAAAACTGATTTGCACCTGAAATCTTCATTTCCCCTAGATGTAACCTGGGATAATTCTGGCCCTTAAGCAAAGCTATTTGAAGCTAATGTCCTAGTGCAGATAAGAACTGAATTTAGCTCAATGTGCATTCACTGGATATGTTCCATCCTGTAGAAACACCTCTCCCTATCCAGCACAACAAATATGTAGGACAGACAGTATACAGTACTATTTCATTTTCTCTCCCTTTTTAAAGCCTTCTTCTCAAGCATTTCTTTTCTCTATATGTGTGTGCATGCGCATGCTTCTACCCCTCCTCTTTCATTTCTTTTCTCTGTAGGGCACCGAAAGTGCTTTTCAGGTGGGAGGGCAGCAGTGTAAAATTGACTACCATTCTAGTCAATTTGCTTCAGCAGCCACTCCATGTGTAAAGCACTTTATACAGAAGGAAGCTTTTTAGACCTTAAGACCAAAAAAATCTATTCTTTTACAGCCACAAGGTCCCTGTGAAATCAGAGAGGTTTCAAGAACTCATGCAAGGATAAAATTTTGCATGGAACCTACTGAAAAGAAAAGTCTATTAAGATCTTGCAATCTGTTTCCCCTTGTTTTTCTTATTAGCACAAGAGACTCTCTCAGGAGGAAAATAATTTGTTCTAGAGAAGAATGTTTTTACCTAAGAACTTCAAGCAGGTTGTACACAGAAGCAATGGAGCACTTTTCACTGCCTCCTACTGTCTGAAACCAAATTGTAGTGTTATTTTAAAATCAAATAGAACCTAGAGAAATAAAATTATCTGGCTGCATCCAGCTAATGTGTCTCATGCTTGATAGACTTGGTATATTGTCCAATGATAAGTTCCATTTGTTTCAGTCTTCTGGTGTCTACTGTTTTTCTATGACCTTACATAACTTATGCTTAACCCATCATTAAACAGGTGCTGTACCTTTAAATCTTTAATGTCTGAGAGCAGGAAGTAATTTTTACTAATTTGTTGAAGGCTGGTGTTGAGGACAAACATACTTGTTCTTGTTGCCATTAATCTAGAATGGTCATTCGCACTGAAAACATGCGGTTGCTGCTTGCACATAGGAAAACCCCGCAGCCTTCTACGCAGCCAAGACAACAGCAGACTGGTCAGATATTCAGTGTAATAAGTAAGTGTTCTTAAGACACACGGTCTCACTGGATACTTGCTTACAAAGGCTTCAAGGTCATCATTTAAGAAAAAAAAAATCAGGACAATGTAAGACTACAATTAACTTACAATTACTTTCTAATATCATCAGAGAGGTTACCTGGCTTCCAGTTGCTACCCATACTGAGTCACCCCCTATTCACATACCAGTAAGAAATGCCTACATTTTCCATGTTGCTTTCAATAGTCCCTTCTATAAAACTGCCTGACTGCCATGACAGATTTTAGACCTCACATGCCCCTAGCCTTGGAAGAGTTTGTAGATAAGATTTTAACAGAAAGTTTTTCATTAAGAAAAAAAACCCTGACACACACCCTGAATTTGGACACCCACAATCACCCACCCACAGACAAATTTTTGTTTCATTTTTATTGGAAGGATAGAACTAAAATGTCATTTTGGGACTACCCATCTCTTTGACAATGCAGCTTGTTAGGATCCCAGGAAATAGCTGTCTGAGATGCCCAGTGAGGCAGCTAGTCAGGAAACCAAAATGCAGCCAATTGCTAAATCAATCATGTAATCCCTAAGTAACACACAAAGGAGGTGAGCTGTATAGCTGTGTAGTATGTCATTCAGAAGGGAAGTCGTCACCCTGCTCCTAAATAACCCAGAAAGTTGGCTAAATAAAGAGTGGGCCATCCTGCATCTCAAGAATATGGATCAGGCCTTGGGAGGCTATGAGAGTGTGACTGAAAGCTATCAGTCAGGGCCAGCCCAGGGGTAAGAAGAGGAATGAGACTAGTGGAGAGATTCCTAAATCCTCTAGTAACAGATCAGAGGATATTACAGAACAGGACAGGAAGGAACTTCAAGAAGAAATCTTGTGCCTACCCCAGGACTGAACTATACCCTTCTCATTCCGGACTTGCCTTTTTTCTAACCTCAACTTAAAAAAAAAAAAAAAGGTTCTAGAGTAATTTGTGTTTAACTATCTTTATTGTCAAAAAAAGCTTCTGCCTAAAGCCTAGCCAAACTTTTTGTGTTGCACTTGAATCACTTGCTTTCTGTCTTGTCCACAAGCTTATTCCCTTTGGCTTTGCATCAGCTTTTTACATACTTGAAGACCGCTACTATGTTTCTTCTGCCTTTAATAAAAGACAGTCTAAACAACTCCAAACCTTGTAATCTTTTCTCATAGGTTGCTATATTGCTCTGTTCTGGTCCACGTGAGACTTAAACCTGAACTTAGTTTAGACCTTTCCACAACTGTAATACAGAAGAAATACTTTCTGCATTTTGCAGACTATGCTCCTGTTTGTACAACTCAAAATGACTTTTCCTCCCTTTTTTTTACACTAGTATGGCATTGCCCATTCATGTTCAAGCTGCAGTCAGCTACAACCCTTAGTTTCTTTCCTATAAGACTGTAAATTAGTCAGTTGTTTCTCACCTAGTTGATCCTATAAATGATTCTTCTTGTCCAAGCTCAGAAACTGGTTTTGCCTTTAACTGCCTCCTGGTTTTTTTCATACCATCTTTCTAATTTGTCAAGATCCCTTGGAATTCTAATCATGCTCTCCTCCATACCTGGAGCCTTCAAAGCTTTGTGACATCTGTAAATTTAATAAGAACATTCTTTATCCTATGATTGAAGTCACTAATGAAAATATTTAACAGTATCCGGCTCAGGACAGATCCCTGTGGAACCATGTTGGATATATCCTTCCCTATATACAGTAAACCATTGGTAACTATTCTTTGACTTTGGTTTTCCAGCTCATTTTGCTAACACTCACTAGTAGATCTTCTTCTAGATCTTGTTTTTCCAGCTTGTTTAAGACAATGTTATGCGAAACAAGAATGTTTTAAAGCATCTCTAAAGTTAAGATCTCTAGCTTCAAGAGAAATGGGGTAGAACCACTGTTCCTAAGCTTCTAGTACCTTCGTGCCTTCCAAGAGCGCTCCCTGAGTAGTTTTACCCCCACAGGGTGTCATCCCTTCACCTGTCCTAACTTTGTCCCAGTGTAAAGAAAGCACATCCAAGGAAAAAACCACTGAGCTGATACAGAAATTCATGGAGTTTGGAGTGGTATGAAGTATGGAGATCAACAAGTTATAGGGGTGTGCTGTCTCTCAGTTTATTCCTTCATGCCCTGGAAAAACCTCCTTTTAACTGAAGATCCCTATTCCCACCTTATAATTGCAGAGGGATTCTGCAAGTATGTGCAACAAAAATTAGCACCTCCCAACCAGTTCATCCAATCTAGACAGTTCCATTGGTTTTAACTCCTTCACCTCCACCAGTGCTTGAAAAAGGGAGTATCCAGACCCATACCTTGTATACTAGCTTGGCCCAGCTGGGTGATCAAAGGAAGGAATGTGGGCCTGAATTTCCTCAGTTATGTGCATTACATTAGGCCCTTATCATTACTTTGATGTCAGTTTTTGTGGTTTAATTATATACTAAGAAGTATTCTTAGGTAAGCCAGGAAGATCTGTCCTTATGACTCAACCATCCACTTTTTGGCCAGCTGACTATACATTTAATTAACATCCTAGGCATCAGCTCTGCAGTCCTACCCCAGGCAAATCTCCCATCAAAGTGAATGGGAGTTACCGTCTATGCAGGGCTGAACACAGAGTCAATAGTACAGTACTACAAGTTTGGGCAAACAGTCAATCGTTATGAATTTTTTAGTAATGCTGTTAAAGTGTTCTTAGATTAAAATATTCCTTTTAGTTTAAAGAGATTAGTTCTCTCCTTAACCAGTGTATTTGAGTCATTTGTAAGCAGGATATTGGTGAAAACATTAAGAGAGGTCATTTTCATTCAACCTTTTAATTTGTATTCCTTCCTCTGTGTGGGGAGATTTGAGCATGCTAGAGGAATCTGATAGATGCAGCATGTATGTACCACATCAACTGCACAGAAAAAAAGTTACTCCTTTGACATAGATAATTGTGCATTAAAAACTCCAGGTTGAAAGATACATTCTGGTCAATGCCTAGAGGCAGCAAATATGAGGGTTTTGTTAATACTTGGCAGTAGGCTAAGATTTCACCCACTGAAGTCAATGATAAAACTGCTCTTAACTGAACAACAACAACAAAAAATTAGTCTATTCTCAATACTTTTGAAACACTGTCCTAAAGTTTCGAATTCTGCTACTGGATAACCTTAGACAGCAATAGGTACTATAAAATCAGTTTAGTGATGGGTCACAACCATTTGGATCTTTTACAACACTGATTTGAAAAGAAAGTATAATGATACCAATAAATCCATGATACTATTAAAGACTTTGGAGAAAGCTCAGTGGGATTTGGAGGAGCTGAATCCCATGCTAACCTCTACCTTTCCTGAGTCAATCTGATTTTGCCGTTACCAAGGATGCAGCTTCCACAATGGTGCTGGATCCCTTCTTAAACTCTCCTCACCTCAACACAACGTCATCCCTCAAAGACTCATAGACTTCCCACACCAGCCACAGCTCTGCTTCACTTTTGAGTTGTCTTGGAGACAAGGAGGTGCCGAGCTGGCTGAGAGGAACAGAGCAGCAGCATAGATTGCTTCGAGCACCCAGTCACCCTATGGCTGGAGCAGAAAGCCTGTAACAGCAGGTAGTACTAACGGTACAGGGGAATATAAATGGGTTGAATACCAGAGAACAGGATACAAGACTAATATTGCAGCATCAGGACAGCACAATAATGCTGTGTATTCAGCGTGTCACCCGTTACTAATGCACACGTAAGTATGAGAATTGTTCAATGTGGTTTTTTTAAGAAGCCAGTGAAATCAGACTGCATACCCTGCCATACTCAGAAATGTAATTTGGATCGACAGAATTTGTCATGCTTTGCCTAAGAAGGCAATAAGCTTACTTTAGTCCCCAACCACAATAGCCACAAGAAGTAGCAGTAAACTGCTTCATGATTCAGGGGAGAGTAAAAACTACAGAAAAGAAAAGCAGCGATGGACCAAAAAAAATTTGCACTGGAAACATACGAAAATTGTATCTAGCATGCCTCGCAGAAAACCTGCTCTTAGGCAGAAGTAAAAGACATTGGTTTATTTTCTGGAACAATAGACATAAAAGATTTTTTCATACTGAAATGATCAAAGAATAAATTTAATTTTTAGTTTAAAGTTTCCCCTGTATTGTATTTAATTGGGGGGGGGGGGGGAGGGTGGGTGGTGATGGGGGAGAACTTAAGAATCTGGTTATCTTTAAAGAAGGTTTTCAACCTAATACTTTCAGCAGTGAACTGTGCTGGGTAGAAATCTATCTTGTACTTGTCACATCTATATTAAATTATCTACTTTTTTCATTTTACAAGGGAAGACGTGAGCAGAACATTACTCAGCTGTCAGGATACAGGACTGTGCTGCTGAGCAGAGTACAAGTGAATATATTCTACAAAGCTGCAAATCTAGCACAAAGGTACCAGAGGAGGGATTTGTGTCACCAGTTTTACCTACTGTGGTTCCTGTAAGGCAGTTTTCAGTAGGCTTTGTTTTGACTGCATTTTGCTATGATAATAGTTAAACCTGATCAGTGGCTCTTTCTTCTGCAAAAAATAGCATCTCCTGACAACAACATCACAGATAAGGACTGAAAAAATATTTTTAGCTTTCAACAATTACAAACTGACCAATGTAAAGACATTATGATGATGTCTGCAGGTGGTCCTTACCTTAGTACCCAAAGGGTAGTAAAGAACAACCCTTGCAACTCAGTTTTTAGTATGTTTTGCAGATATTCTGGCTTATCACCTTAAAACATAGTAGCTTATAAAAGCATTAAGACACATCCTGAGAACATTATAGATATCATATTCATTCTTCCCTAGACTATGTGTGATAAACCAGAAAGAAGCCCACAGAATTTCCTGATAGTTCTCCACTTTTGTCTTGCAAGCTGACCTTGCGGGTCTTAGACTTTGCTGTAATCAGTTTTCCCACTTAAAGAAATAAACATGTAAAAGAAAATCTTATGTTCCTTGTAAGGATAATTTTAAACCAGAGAGTGGTATCAAACTTTAAGGTTCAAAAAATGCCAGAAAGCTAGGTTTGAGTGACTGAACCATGACCACAGTGGGTAGGCAGGGAATATGCTTGGGGATGGCTAAAAGTTGGATTATAGAAAAACAGATGCTGAAAACCAATATAGTTCCTGTGCCTACCACTTCCTTCCAAAATATTTGCATGTCAGTAGTGCTTACTGCATTTCCCTGATTGTCAGGGTAGTAACCTGTACCTCTATGTACAACAAAAGTAGAATGAGGGCTTTTTTACATAAGAAAGTTATTGTACAATAAAAACAGAATGTCATATTACAGTGCGTTAGCAACTTTGCAATGTGTGTGTGTACTCCATATACTGCAAAGTAACCTCCCCTTATGTTTACTACTCACCGAGAATATCAGAATGGGATGATAATACTATTCAGCTAGTGCTGTCTACATTTGTAGCCTAATATATCATACAGTTCGTCATCCAGAAAAACCCCAGGACACAAACAGAAGAATAAAAGAAGAGAAAAAGCAAATTTATTCCAGTAAATAAGCAAGCAATCAGAATTAAATAGCAACCCTGAGACATTTTACATACAAATACAGACAGTCCAACTGTTAAATATTCCTAACTTCCACCCTGGTGAGTCACTGTGCACAAAGAGCTGGATGATAATTGTTTGCCAAGAACATGTTTAATCTAGAATCTGCAGACTCTGTCACCAAAGGTGCAAGAGATGCACACAATGCACTTCCCCAGCTCATTTTCAATACAGGAAAACACCAAATCAGCTGCCAAAATGAGTGCAATCTCCAGTGTCATCAGAAAGCGCTGAACTTAGACTATGTCGTTGTCTGTGTTGTCTGCTCAGTTTCGTTTCCCCTCTCAAAGAATCCTTTCAGCAGTTGCATTTCATGTGGCATTCAGTTACACAGAATCCTGCTCAGCTCTTGTTTGATCTTGTTTGTTTACCTTAGTCATGTTACAAGCGCTAAATCTATTTTCCAGCTTATGACAAGTTCTTCCATAATTTTTTCTTCCCAGCATCCTAAGCATCTTAAATGCTGGCCACAGAAATGCTGCTGTTTTCTAGTTTCCCTTTTCTCACTTGACAGAAACATATACACAGGTTTATATGTAATTTGAGTTTTAAAGTTCACCAAGCTTTTGCAGTTCCTTACTGATATGGTGAATACAGGGACACATAAAAATTTTAGCTTATTTGAACTACTTCTGAGGAGTGAAAAGGCAAACTGACAATATGAACCCAGCTATGTAATTCATGTCTGCTAGGGGTAAGTTGTAGCAAGATACCTTGAGAAGGGAAAACAGGATGCAATACAACTCTTCCTCAGCCAGATGTTCTTGGGAGGAGGAAATAAAGTTTCGTCTTAGCACAAAATTAACTGCCAGTCAGAAGGGTCCATGCTGATACCCACTCCCTTGAGCTTGCTGGTCTGAGGATGCTGCTGAACCCCCCTGTGAATGGGATGAGTTCCTCTTCTTCTGGAATGACACTAACTTTCTCTGAACATGTGCCCCTGGACCAACCCCAGCTTTCACTTGTGACAGTGGCATATCTCATGGATGCCTGCCTTTCAACTCTTCTCATTTAGGTGTATTCCAAAATGGAAGAGCTGTATTTTCCCTTAAAACAAAGATAGAGTGACTTACAAAAACCTACCAGAAGTATGTTTCATAAAAAGCACATTCTTTTGCACTGCTGAACATCCTGCACTACTAATAAATTCATAACGAGAATAAAAGGTGCTCAGTTCGGCAGGGAAAGGATACATTTAGATGCATATTTTACAAAAATCATTTATAAGTCAGACCTAATATCTCTTTGCACCTTCTGTAGTAGAATACTGGAAACAATGAACAGAATGTCATTGGTCCTTGTGCCATACTAGGGACCTCAATTGCAAACACCTACACACATTTACTGTGTGACTGCTAAACTGCTAATAATCAATACTCTAATGAAAGCAGCATCTTATCTGCTTCAGAGATACTGAAATTCAGAGTATATGTCCATATATCAGGGCATTTCAAAGTACATTTCAGAGCCACGTAGCAAGATCTCATTCAGACACTGACTTTGACCTTTGTGGCAGCAGGAACTGGACTCCAAGACACTGCACAGTTTGCAGAAGCAGAACACTTTTTCTACAACCTCTCTCTGAAACTTATGAATTCAGATCTTTCTAGTCCCTTATACCACAGCTTGCGAGAGCCACTGGAAAGCAAGAATGCTATGGATGTTCTTCATTATTAGCCTTTTGCCCAAGATGGTTTTCTTACGATTTGATTTTTCTTCCTTTCCATGTTTTTCTTTAGCTTTAGCAGCTCTGTATCAGCTGCTGGAATATGGACTGCCAGAACCCACTCTGGCTTCATGAAGCGTTCTGCTGAAGCTCTGTAGGCTCATGTGACACTAATCCCTACCATGCACATACGGTTCATGTATTTGTCTTGACATCCACCTTAAAATTTCTCAGAGCTTGCCTTCAAGACTTCAGGAGAGATTTCTTTACAGTTCTTGTGCCTTTTCACTATTATTTTCAAACAATGTGGTACATGAATGTAAATGCCCTGCCCTCACACAAGTATGACAAGCAATGAAAAAGAGTGACATTGTATGAATTAAGAGAAAGATGAAAAAAATTGATAGCATTGTTAACCAGAGCATTTGACAAAACACAGTACTCTCCTTAAAAAAACCTCACCAGATACTGATTCTTTAAATCACCTTTCAGTAAATAAACCTCACACACATAATTATTAAAATCGATAAATAATAAAAATTAGATAACATGATACAGCTGAACTACAAGTGGAGTGATTTACTTTTTATATTCTGTCCTACCGACTTTTTTGCTTGTGGTTTTATATCCCATTGTTATTTTTTTAGGTCACTTAAGTTGTTTTGGAAAAGGACCGCATTTTTACTCACTTAAATGTCATACACGCCTACTTATTTACCCAATAAATAATAGGAAGAGTTCTGATAATTTGGGAAATCTGATAACATACTGTTTATGAAGTCTACCTGAAGTTGAGGAGGGACCAAGAAAAACACTGAAAAGGAGAAGTTTCCCATGAGGAGAGAAGTATTTTTTAATCTGTAAAACTCCTGATGTTGAAAGATGCTGACTGAAAAGGTCAGAGAGACACTCCATGTTTGAAGGAGAGGGCCTTAACTAAAGAGATATTTGAAGAGAAGGAACTCACAAATCCTGGCAGGACACACACCCAAATCCTTAAGAATAAGAGTAAGCACTGAGAAGAGACACAGAAAATGTTAGGGGAGAGTTGATTGTTCTATCTGAATATGTCCATTTTTCATGCTAAAGCAAAGAGGGTTTGCACTTGAAATCCCCCTGCACAATGTGTTGATTTCATTGTCTATGTATGTGATTGTACAGCTGAAACCAGTCCACCAGACAGAGGGCAGGAAAAAAAAAGATAATTAACCTTATTAAGTGCCCTGGCAGGTTAATACTGGTCCTGGAAATTAAGGGAAGGGGAGCTGAAAGACCCTCCTTTTAACTAATGGTGTCAGATAGAAAATCTGTGCCAGGAAGTATGCCAAAGATGGTGTCTAGAGCCTGGCCAGTGATTTTGGAGAAGTTTAGAAGCATGCAGTCAGTATGTCTGTAGATACAGTTATGACCTAGTAAATGCTGAACTTCAGGAATGTTACTACAGCTGTGCAACAGTCCTCACCACTAGTGCTGCTTGTATATGTACACATAAAACTATTGTCCAGACATGAAACAATACTTTCAAATAGCTGCTTGGTGTCTCCAAAAAGACCTGATTAACTTGAGCAGCTCCACCTTCCTGCAATTACAAATCATTCATCAAGTTTAAACCCCACAGAAAAGTATGGATCTGAACATTCACAAATACTTGGGAATTTTCTAGAAAGTTTAAACTGTAATCTAAATTAATTGAGTTTACACTATGAGTCACACAATTATTTCATAATATATAATCATCAGGCATCCATCCCATTTGTTTAACAAAATAGATAAATTTTCTAGTGCAGGAAGAAAACTAAGTAAAAATTTTAATCTTTTGGACACTAATCTAACATCAAGAAGCCATTGCACTTCTCAGTATTACTGCACAGCTCCTCTACCTGCACAGCACTGTTTGTATTTCTCTGGGCCAGCCTCCACATATGGTGCTTTTAGCTAAAAGCACGGCTGTTCTGGATACTCACTGTTACATCCTTCAGTTACTAAGTCAGCCAATTTTAGCCCCCAAACTTCATAGAGTTACATTAGGTAATGCTTGTGCACAGCACTGCTAGTATCGAGATGTTTGATATTGAAATCTCACATATGCCCTTCGTTCTAAAATAATTAGTGATTGTAATTTTGTCCCAGGCTGTGCACTGTCTACTCAGACACGACACAGAACCCATGACTGTGCCATCTGCAAATACATTTGAACAAGGAAGTTTTGAGCACCTGCCAGAAAGCAGAATATCAGCAGAAAAATACATTTACTCAAAGAGAATGAAAATTTGCATGGCAGCAAAAATAAACCCAACACTACCATCACCATTATGCTAGTGAAGTGGTATCATAAATGTGTGTTGATTGTTTGCTAACTCTGACAGCAAACAAGAAACCGGCTGCTTGTGTGTGAGCAGGGTACAGTCTCTTCGAAAGGAAAAAGATCTTCTAAAATATCAAGTCAAACTGCTAGGAAACACATCTGTCCATTTTTATTTGTTAGGTGAGAAACATAAGTGGTTTTGATAATGAAAAAAACCCCCACACATTAACAGGTTTTTTCCTGGAAGTTCCTAAGAAAAAGCTATATTCCCCTTTGAGCTTCATTTCTTTTATTACCATCTATAATTGTTTCCCAGGTTTTAATCACTCATATGTATCTGCAACAGTACTGACTGGAGAATGTCTCCTATATAGGCTTTATTTTTTCCAGAGGAGGGAGATGGAGGCCTGAAGCCATGATTTTGTCTTCATTCTGTGTGCAACATATCTCAAGGACAGAGCACTGGACTGTAAACAAAAGGGACAGCTGTAAGGTCATGAACATTCCTGGAAGCCTATTATACACAAATACAATGTGGAAAGAATATGGAAATCGGACAGAGCTTTAGCAATATTCATTTTATGCAGAGTTTTACATGTTTCTAAGAACCCGAGCTATTTCAGATTCTATTAGATCTTTTGTGTTGAATCATTTAATGTATTACAAAGCAGCTTTAGCTAACCGGAAAGGTGGGGGAGAAGTACAAATCTCATGGCACTGCATAATACAACCTTCTTGAGTCAAAATGGTTGTGTCTTTATTGCAACCAAAAAATAACCCCATATAAAAATGGGAGTTTCAGTGCTAACTATAAAGCACCACATGGAGACAATTCAAGCAGTATGAATGGGAAAGGGAGAATAAATGTTACCTATGTGTTTTGTAGGGTATTTTAGTCCTACAATCTTCCATTCTGCTTCTAGGCTGATCCTTTTCTACTGGTTCTCTAAATAAATAAATAAATAATAAATCAGTCTGCATAGCCCTGATATTAACAAAGTGTCATGACTCCAGGGAAGGACAGAAATCCTTTGCAGTATACCGGCATTTTTTGTTTTTCCCCACAGGATAATATTTTCAAGACATGTTTTTCCCTGCATATTGTGCTTACACAGACTTTTTGGTGGTGCTCCAATAGAAAAATGTCTGCATGTGCAGTTCTAAAAAGCTTTTCAGTGATGTAAATGATAAAAGACGCAGGGACTCAAAACCATACAGATGCAGTGAAAAGTAAAATCCCTGTTGGCTGCTGTACATGACTGAGTTATGCATTGCTTTCTCCTTATCTTCATTAAAGTTTGCATAGGAAAATCATTCTCGGTGGTCCCTCTTCTGTATCAAATGCTCAACCATAGCCTATATCCACAGCACTGCCTCCTCATGCAACAGGCTAATATGGTGAATAAAGTAAAATTAAATGGATACTTCAAAATTCTTCAGCTTTTGGATTATCACATGTAGTTTTTGGCACTGTGATTGCATGAACAAAATATATAATCTTCACCCATTATTTTACTGGATACTATGTGCCAAGAATGACACATCGTCAAGTTAAAAAAAAAAACCAACAAAAACACTCACCTGCTCCTAATAACTCCCCCTTCCTAGTTAATCCTTTTTTGCCCAAGAGAAGAGACAGGCCTCACGGTAAACCCTGAAGGTCAACAATCTTGAATTCCACTGGAGCAGCAAGGGCAGCAAATTCCATAATTAAGAACTAATATAGGAATATCAGAGTCCCAAGGGATTTCAGTTGTAGTGGAGGTTCAACTCAAAGCATGAAAGCCCTGCTCTTTAAAAATCAACACCTCAAATTACCTCTACAAATGAACTGGAGACCAGTGCCTCTTATAGACGGAAGTATAATTTTCCTGAACATTGAGCTAATATTTCTTTGTTGCTGCAGCATCAAGTCTGTATGACAAGCATATGCCAAAGTGCCAAGAACCTCCAAAGACAGCACCTCTTCTGTTCTGGTTCCTCCACAACTAACAATCGGCATAAGGAATACAATATTGTTTCTGTAAAAGCTGAACATTGAGAAGTGACCTGAGGTAGTCTTTGACAGACGGAAAACCAAGAGCAGAAAATGCATTTCTCACTGAAGCACATCACTTTTTTCCTTTGATATCATTATAATAAAATCTTTTCTATTCTAAGGAGGTCTCCTGAAGGAATCCAGACATCACAGGCAGAGGCTAAGTATTTTATTGCCACTTTCTCCTTTAGCATCTGCTCAATCCAATGAACTGATTCGATTTTACCTGCTCTGCATCATTCCCAATAAAATGCGATCAGCAGGCAAATGGGAGAGCAAAAGGGAGGAAGTAGCATAGATGGTCTGAGCGCCAACAGCTACCACCCCTGCCAGGCAGGTTTGCATGCCATTAGGAGAAATAAATACAAAGCGCTCTATTTGTATGCTCTTGTTTGTATTAAAGTAAAAGCTCCAGGAAGTAACTTAAAATCAAAGTCTGACAGGGTATGGTGCATCTGAACAGTTATTAGCAGTTTTAAGACTGCTGTGGAAGGACAGGCACACAGGTGCAGAGCGAAAGGAGGAGAGGAAGGAGTAGAAGACGTGGATCCGGAAATAAAGTTGAGCCGTAAAGTATAAATCCACCTCAGCCCTTCAGCTTGTTCTAGCAGATGTTGGCAAACAGTTATAGAGAATACAACTGATCTTGGCACCACCACAGGGGTAGCGTTTTAGCTAAGTTTGGTTATTTTAGAGTTTTTCTGAACTCTATTGAGATGCAAACATGCTTTAAGCCTGTCAGAGACATGCGGTTTATTTTTCCTTTTTCTTTCTTTTTTTTTTTTTTTAAATTGTGCAAGTCTGTTTAATGAAGCCAAGATAAATAAGCATTCTCCTCCATCCCTTTTGGAACTCTCTGCTAATATACCAAAGTGCTGAGGCAATGTGAGTGTATCTACTTGCAAAACAGTTCCTGTTTTATTTGCTTTCCATGTTAAGAGTCCAGTGCCACAGAGGACTTGGCAAGCCTATAATGTTCAGTATTTACCATGAAGAACTGGCTTTTTATTCCTTCCCAGGACACAATGTTGATACAGAGCGTGAGTCTCTCTCCTCACAGATTCAGTACTAAAACAATGCCTCGGGATGACATTAACAGGCACTGCTGTGGCATATGAAATCTTTCAATATTTATTCTGATCATATTCCTGGCAGCAACAATGTAGTTAATAAATTCACCTGAAGTCTCCACTAGAATTTTTCATTTCCCATTTTAAGCTGTTTTGAAGTGCTCCTGTGCACTTTACAACAGTTACTGTCTTTTGTCACAAATGCGATTTCATTTTAAGAATGGAAGAGTCTGATCCCTGTAGATCCCAGAAATACTGTATGCTACATATTAATCAAAGTTTGGAAACCTACTTAAGATCATCAGATGAAAGTAATTTAAAAGTATAAAATATAAATATATGCATATTTATCTTTAAAAAGAGCTGGAACATGTTGGCAAGCAATTGATCTTAGAATTCACGCTGTTTTCTTGTTGGGTCAATAGAAAAGGATTTTCTCTGCTGATATTTGAAACAGACTGCTGCTAAATCCTATGCAAAATCTGGAATGCATTATGCCTACATGTGCTTACATTTTTTATATCGCAAAGATAGCTAATTACACAGCATTGTTTATTTATTTATAACTGTTTGACTTAGATGCTCCTGATGCCTATGAGATTCCAAAATCAAGTTTATTGTTTTTATACACAGAACAGATTCAACACAAGCACCTGCTTGTTAATGTAGGTACCTGAACAGCAGGGAACCGGACCATCTCAACTCAATTCATGTGTAGAATATGGCAGGTCTTACTTTGTATCATATTCCAGGTTACTATAAAAATTAAAAGCATAGGCTAAAATCCTGCAGTGTTATAACTGTTGTCCTCCACTTGCTTCAGTGGAGCAATGCTAATTTACACCAGCTGAAGAACTGGACGCATTTTAAAATTTCTAATTAAAATTCACTTAAGTTTTCAACATTGGGATCATTGAATGCTGTGTCATTGTGTGGGCTGTAAGTGGAACAAAAGGGTTTTCTTTAATACATGCTGAAAATGGAAACTATCATTAGTGATGATGTTCTGACTGTGAGGCATTTTTCAGTGACAACTTTTACAGAGAGAAGCGAAGAGATCTGGACTAACATTGAATACAGGGCTTTTTTTAAGCATGAGTGCCATACAGAAATCCAATGACTGTTACTCAATGTTCTACTCGCACCTCAAAGAAACACATAACAAAGAGAGATGTTCACCTCATGTTTTCTTATTGCAGTATTTAACCTGAAAAAGCGCTTAGGGACTTAAGCACACGTATATTGGTTATATCTATTTGTATAACATTTACAGATACATGTATCTGGATCACTTTAACCAAGACTAAACTAAAATAATTCCTGAAACTGAACAAAACAAGTTAAATACTTCAGTGTAAAATTTCATTGGGGTTTTAGGAACTAAGGAATACTACAGCTAATTTAAATTACTGCTTGGCAAAAGGTAATTATCCTTGAGGAGACGCTTCCTCTAAAAACAGTTTTTTTCTTAAACAGAATTTTGTTCTGTAATAGTCTCCAAAATATATGTACCCACAAATATAAAAAAGACTGTTTAGTAAGAACTTCATGTGCTCTGTTCTGATTCTCAATTTATATTGCAAATGGATAAAAGACGGTGCGTTGTGAATTAAACTTAGAACAAAAATAACATAAACATGAAAGGGCTATTATCAATTTAAAGAACAGGCTACTGCCTGAAAAACTTCTAGTGGCTGTTATTAATCTTATACTTTACCTACTTCTTCCATTTGTTTTACATCTTTGTGAATTCAAGTACACCCAATATCCCATTTGTACAGATCTTTCACATTGCCAAGCGAAAGACAAAATGTTACTAAAAATGGGTTTAAAAACACAGAAAGATCAGTGGATGTAACAGGAGCTGCAAAACAACTTATATTAAACTCTTATTAAACTAAACTTCAAATAACTTAGGCCCCACTTAGGTAAGTGCAGATTTATTGGAAAGGTATGTAATAGTGCAAAAATATTCAAAGAACCTATTCCAACACACACATCTCTGAAAAGAATTTCTGTGGTAAAGACAACATTTGTCTGCTGTGGCAGCTCTCTTCTCTGTTCCTATTTAGGTGTTTGTTACAGGGGTTCAGCAAAACGACAGCTAATGAATAAGAATCCACATTATTTCCAGCAGTGCCATGTGATCAGTCCCTCTATAACTGAAATGAGGCGTTTTCCCAGCCAGGATTTGACTTTCACGTAAAAATATCAACTCAGATATATTCTGGTCAAATGCTGATCTGGGCCTGTTTATATCTTCTCTTTGTTAATCAGGTACACAAAGCTCCTGTCTTATTCTAACAAATACGGTTTTTAACTATAGGCCATTGTACCGGTTAACTTTGAATCTAAATACAGGCTTCTTCAGCAAATCTACTATATCTATCAGCAGGAATAAAATGCATGCATGCTTCACATGTGACTTTCCCCTCACACTTTGAATTTAATAAAAATAGAATCCCTAAGTGTTTGAATGTACAGTTCCCACTTTGTTTCTAAATGTAGGACATTAAATTATTGTTGGAAGCATCTCTCACTAAAGGAGATTAGAAGGAAAAAGGACAATGTCTAACTGTAAAGTCGTGATTGTGGAGGAGTTTTCTTTTACTTGGTGTTCTGCAAAAAGCTGTTCTGTGGCATCACAGAATGCCATGATTTGTTGCGTATTACTGCAAGGTGAAAGAAAACCTCATCATCTGATCACCGCTGTATCTTTACAAGCTCTGAAGATAAAGTATGGAAAATCTATAACTGCAATGTTATGTCTGTTGCTGCTGTACTCTTTATTAATCAATCAATGCCTCTCAACAAAGCTCTTTCAGCCTCCTCCTATAGCAGTTAGACCTATAATCAGCTCTACAAAAACAGTTCAGAGATGCATCCTTTGTGCTTCTATGTAATTTACATATACCAAAAAAATCACTCAGCGTGCTATTCATAACATGTTATGTAGTATAGAATGCACTGTATTAGTATGCTATAATCACAGCCATTATTTAAAGAGGCTAAAACGTTTTTTACATTCTAGAGTAAATTTCACTATTAAGACCAAATGGATTAGATCATTGTTTCCCTATTTCCTTCATAAGTAAAACACAATTGTTAAATAACTCACTGACCTTCCTGTGCATGTATGGTAGGACTAGTCTTCTGTAGCATAAATGACTGTTCTAACAATTTGTAAACATTTGTACCTGATATACAGACACCTGGATAATTTTTAATAATGAAAGAGAACTTTGTGTATTTTCTGAAATTGAACAACAGTCATCAGTGGAGCAAAAAGCACTGCCTGCTGCATCGATACAAGCTTCAGCTGCTGCCATTATCATGCCATTTCAGACACTATGCTATCCCATGGCACATATTGATTTATTCGCCTTACTTCACCATAGTTCTCAAGGGGCCTGTCTCACCTGCATTTAGCCCAGTCATTTTCACCCCCTACTGTTTTAATAAAAATTCAGATTTGGAGGAGTTAGCACTGTAGCTAGTGACTGTACGTAGGATTTTACTTTGCTCTTTTGTAGGTGAATAGTCTAGAGGGGAAGGGGCAAGGAGCCTTCATTTCACCAGCTTGTCCACCTTTTGCATCCAATGCAGCCCCTCTATAGGAGGGTCAGCAGATCCGCAGTTGTCAGAACTCTGGGTCAGCTGCACAAAGGCTCTCAAAGAAAGTCATCTGTTAAGTACTCAAGCGAAGATTTATTTAGAAAGCCTTCCATGGGAGGCCAGTGAGGTGGATACAAAGGATAAGAGCACTGGTGAGGAGGTCAAGTCCCAGGTGCTCTACTTGCTTTCAGGGCAGCAGCAAGGCTTACAGTGAGCTGGGTTGCACAGTGCTCTGAAAAGACATAGGTAGAAGCTTGGTTGCAGGTATGTTGTCTGACTCTTACAGCAATGTTGGGAACTAATGAAGTTTTACTCCTAGTTAATAACATATCTTACACTTCTACAAGCTTTTCTGAAGATGTCAGCACAGTGAGAGATTATATCTGTCCCATAAAAAACTCAGTCAAACCTTTGCCTGTTAGAGAAGATGACAGTACCTCAATTACTAAAAGATGATGTTAATGCATTACAAGAGATGTGTATTTTCCACAAACCAAACTATAATATGAAAATATGCTATGGTCACAATATGCATTATGATCTCTACAGATATCTGTTGGTTAGGCATTTTGATAACAAAAGTAACACAGGACATGCCTAAAATTTAGACCCCTCTTTGCATAAATATCTGGTTACTGCCGATCTTTTCTACTTTCAACTCCTTAGAACGAGCCTTGGTGAAATAAAAAAACCTAAAAATCTAGAAAAGTACAAAAGTGATGGTAAGAGTAGAGAGTTTCTCCCTCTGTATTTTCATATCACACCTATCATGATAGTATCTGAGAATAGGAATTCGGCTGGTCAGGGGATGATACTCAGGGATTTACTTTCCCTTTGAGAAATCCATGGTGGAACATACTTTTACCTAGAATATGAATTCCTAGGAACCATCATTGGCTACAAATGGAATAATACACTTTCATTTTTATTTTTCTATCATGACAGTAATGCCATTAACTAGCTTAGTTCAAATCCATGTATTCTATGAACTGATAGTAAAAGCATGAGTCACAAAGCTAGAATCTGTTCCTCCAGACACTTAACTTCCCTGCATCACTTATTAGCAGATAAAATACCAACAAAAAATTACACCTTCTAATTCCAGTTTCCAAATGCTGTCTATCATCATTTTGATCTTCATTGACACAAACTATTTGAAGGCATACCCCACAGAACATTCCACCTAAGGAGAATGCTCAGAAATTCAGGAAGGCGGCAAACAGGGACAACATTCTCTCTAAATCATTGCTAAACTTCCTTCCATTACTGTGAGGTCTTAATCTCAGTTCTGACCTGAACAGACCAGAATTTTGTGGAAGTCTGAATCAAACTCTCTGTTTTGCAGTTGACATCCATATTTACTGATGCAAATAGCGTATTCAAGTTTTGATTCAACTTCATCTATATATCCATGTTATCTTCACAATATATCTTGGGCTGTATAAAGGGAAGTATGGCAATAAGATTCTCCCTGAGGGTGAGCTATATTGGATGTAACATGCTCCATATATTTGCATTCAGTAGCATGGCATCAAACACACAACTGTATTAGCAAATCTCATTGGACAAGTCTGGAAACCACAACAGATGCTGGCAATCACAGAGACAGCGTTGAAGTGCAGCTTCACATATTATCCTCACCCTTGGTACTGTTATGTTGAATTCTGACAGGGGACTGACCTTTAACAAGCTTCTTTGGATAGAAACAGTCAAAAGATCTTTTCCGTTTGTCTGCTATCAAATAAATAGGCCTTAATGGTTGTACAATATTTTAACAAAGATATCTTTAACTATGTAGATCCAATTTTGTTGGGACTGTTGTTAATTTAGAGCTAATAAGTTGGTAGCAGCTGGAACTACTCACTTTTGAAAAAGGTAATAAACTGTTCAGGTATATGAAGGTTTGAAATATGTCCACGGCCCTTTTGTTTCCTGCCAGGCAGAAGCAGAACTTCCTCTGCTTAGGAGAATTTTCTCAAATACCGGCAAGATCAGTTCTCTATATGTGCTAAACATCTCCCCACAAAATAATGTAGCAGAATTAAATGAAGATCACCTCTCTCAATCATGTGTCTAACAAAACAGATACAGCCTTTACCACAGAAAATAAATAGAATGTGCTGAAGGCCTCTGAAGTCTGTACTGGATATGATCACTCAGAAGTTAGCTGGGAATTTGAGATTAAAATTTTTCTATAATCATCTTCTGCAAAGTATCAGTACATTTGTGCAGTCAATACAGGAATCAGGTTGATTTGACAACATACCTGAATATGGCACCACAAATGTGCCTCTTCACTGCTTTTATTTACTTACCAATTTGAAATTGTGGTATACTTCTGCAGGTATTTATATGACATCTACAGCTGGAGAGATTGCTGACTGGCTTGTTAGCTTCTCCTAACAACTAACCTGGTTAGCACTCTCTTTTTGGCTTGATGTTTTTAAGAGCAGCTAAAATCCTTCCTTTCTTTCTTTTTCAGCCTCCTTTAACTCCCCGTTTCTTCTTCACTCCCTCCTCAACCCTCACCTTTTCTCTTTCTCTCAGGAGCAAATGCTAACAGAATTTATATTCGGCAGCTTGTCACATGACAGACATCTATTTTTCACTTGTCAGACTGGCCAAAATTGAAGGGAAAGCATGTTAGTATGACAATCAACTAATGCAGATTCTCTGGGTCAAATCTTCATCAAAAGATGGGTGCAACAAACACGCTTGAAAGTTATTTAATTAAAAATATTCAGGCTCAGATAACAAGGGACAAAATTTCTGCATATCCATTAAAGATATTTTTTTCAAAATGAGAACAAGGCACAGGATGGGCACAACTACAAGCACATTGGAAAAATCAATAGCCATATAACAATGTATCCCTTTTTAAACAAATCTATCTGTAAAAAGGAAACTGAAAGTGGCTAATCCTTTATCGTCCAATGAAGAGCTAAAAATTTACACGTGCTGCCAGTCTGAATAGGACCTACCATGTTTAATATATTCTGGGTTATATTTTTTTCCTAGATAAATCAATAACAGGCAGCCATTCCCCAAGGTGAAAATACACATTAAGAGGGAAAGACACCAGGCCAAACAACCTTTCACTTATTTAAGAAGTAGTAGTAGTAGTAGTGGTTCTCCCTTGCTTGCAATGAATGTAGGAGGATTTTATCACCAATGAAACATCACTATGCAATATAATAGTGCTAATGAAACCAAATGACACTCCTCCCTGTTTGATAACACAATACTTACTTTTCTGTTATTGATTCTTCCACGTAAGTGCCCTGTATAGAACATAACATGCTGTTTAGATTATGCTTCACAACACTTGAGACAGAGCAAACCCAGTAAGCAAAAGGTTCCCAGCTGCATAAACAATCATACCCTGCTTACTGCCTGATATGATATGAGAATGAAACAGCTGTATTAGCCTTGGCAGAGAATTATTTCAGGCACAACTGCACTCAATTTATGTAGGGGATCCATGAACATAAAGCTAGACTTGAATTTCTAGAAACTGAGATGGTAAGACTCACTTTATCTATGGCTGCTGCTATGGGAAACCAAGGTAATGGATGATAAAACAGCAGCAGCCTGGGACTGGATGCTTTTGCCCAGTGTCGTACAGTATAGTAACTTCATTTAAGAGAAGATGGTTATTTTTCCCCTTCTACCAAACACATGTAGTGCAGTAAGGCCTTTTCTGAGTGATGAAGAGATCAGAAGGGTTTTTGATATTTTAAGATATAAAAATCACGAACATCCTGACTTCAGTTATAGTTAGACTGAACCAGATTTGGGTGGATGAAGTCTGACAACCTATAGCCTTTTAAGGACCCTGTCCTCTCCATATTCCGCTACACCAGTTCCTTGCAACTCCCCTCCAGCCGTTCTGCTTTCTGTCCCCACAGCTGTACAATCATCTCTAAATGACACAGCACTCTAATTTCAGAAATGGCCAATAAAGTCATGAAGCCAAACTTTCTAGCATGCCTAGCCATCTCTTCAAGTTTTATGAATGCTGGTTTTCAGAGTTGACAGTTCTCTTTGATATTATTAATGTCTCCAGGAGCATAGGGAAACAAGTGATTAAATTCAGAGAACTTTCCTTACATAACAAGGCATTTAAGAACACTCTTCTAATGAAGAAAAGTAGTGGTATTTACTCTCTTATAAGACTATATACTAAAGCTAAAATGACATAAAGCAGTTTACAGGTTGTAATTTTTGTGACCTCTGTAAAGGCTGTAAAAGCAACAGAGCCAGGGATCTTGTAAAATTTTAAACAAACTATAAAGAGAAGTGTTTCAGAGCTCAGAGATTCTAGCAACACAAAGAGATTCCACTTCCACTGTATGCTGCCTGCATGCACAAAACATATTTTGTATGTCTGAAAACAAAATTGAGTTAATATTTGGGGAGGAAGAAGGATTTTAAAAAGGGATTTTAATCCCTGTATTTGGAGGACTAAGATAAATTCCAGGGATGAATTAACCATAAAAAACCACCACAGTTTTGGTGAAGCATTTGGAAGTATTAGCTGCTCCCAGAGAGAGTACACCCAACTCAGTGGATCAGTAAACCTCTCCCACAAGGCAACTTCTTTGTTCCCTTACACAAAGCACATTTAAGCACATTTTTATGCAGGATTCAGGATCTGGTTCCAGTATTTTAAAAGTGGCAAACTGTGCGTAACATCTCAAATGCCATTCTGAGAGTCAGGAGTCCTGAGTTCTGTTCCCATGTTGGACTCCCAGTTGCCATGTGATCTTGGCCAGGTCACCCAATCTTACAGTCTTTCAGTTTACCAGCCTACAATATGGGTACAATACTTGTCTGTGCAAATAAGATATTTTAAGAGTGAGCATTTGCAGTATGGTTTGAGAGTCTCATATGAAAAGTATTACAAAAATCCAAAGGATTTAATGCTTAGGAAGATGAAACGTGAAGAATTCTTTTTACTTATTTTAAACTATTGATAAGAACAGTTTTTAAAATCCATTTTTTCAAATTTGAACATACATTTAGAAAAGAAGCTTTTGGAGTAAATTTTATAATTCCTTTTTGATTATTTATCAAGTTTGCTTCATTTGCAAGAATGGGAGAGCATTTGAAATGAAATTGTAAGCCAACAGAAGTCATAGTATATTGTAGATGTGTACAAACCCCACCAGTTTACAAGCTGCAAAAGCTTCCATTCAGAAAGGAAGGCAACCTGCCACACACTGCAAAAGCAATCCATTTTGATAAAATGCATGCCTTTGTGAATCATAAGCAGACTTTCTACAAAACTGTCTCTCTTTTTCTCCTGATTCCCTGCAGACGTGTGCAATTTTCACTGCCTGTCAGTTTATCAAAAAGACCAGAGCATCAAATTTCAGCTCTGGATTGTCAGGTCTGATCCCTATTTCCTTTCAAATTCCAAAATACTGACACATTGATTGGAGTTCATAGTGTCAGACAACAGCACTTAAGAGACGTTTTTGCTAAAATATAGCTTCTGATCTATCTTTTATGTTGGGTTTTTTTTCCTTTTGCAGCCTCAAGAGTATTGATCTGGGACTCATTTATATATGATTTTCACAAAGTAGAAGGCAATTCGCTCAAACAAAACAGTTCTTTTGTATAACCTTTTAAAAGGGGGCCCATCAAAGGGGATTGATCTAGCTTATTTAGTTTGCCGAGACATCCCCCTAGCACTTCCATGAATTGCCTGTATCTTTAAGTTCCCAAATACTAGGAAGAAAGATCTAAAACAAGCGCTCACGGCTACACAGAGTGCTCAGTGTATTGCAAAGTTTTGGCATGTTAGCACCATGTAAAAGTTGTGACTCTATAGCAACAAACATTTTTATACACACACACACACATACTCTGATAATACTATTATCTGTAAAACATCGTTAGTAAATACATTATCACAGCAGATCTTCTCTATCAGATATTATCTGAGACTAATGTCATCAATATAGTGTTTTGATTCTGACAGACTCCTCTATAAATTACAAATGTCTGAGCCACCCAAACAGTCATCCTGTCTCCTCAACAATTGTCTTTTTTCACTGGAGATTGTGAGACTGTGTTGGAAACCGCATATGCATGCATTTCAGAGGTAGTAGCAGCGTTTGGGGGTATGGCAGTAGTTCCACTAATTGCATAACAATGGATTTTGAAGAACTCTAATTTGTATGTATGTTGTAATTTAATGTAAATGGTTAATTTGATTCTCCCTCAAGTGTGGAAGTCAGAGAATGCTGTAATGTTTCTCCAATTACACTCTAAATAAGCTCACTTCTTTTCCAAAAGTGTAAGGTGGTGGGTTTTTTTACCTGCCCCACCCCCCAGTATATTTAGCTGTGATGTACAGTGCAAGATTTGTTGCCACCTTGCCCTTTAGGGAACACTTTTTTTTTTTTTTTTTAATCTTTCATATTTAAAGCAAGCACCCCTCAATAGTAACTTTTCTGTATATAAACATACATGTGTGTTTTTTAAAAGTGTCTGTATACATGTATATATGCACATACACAAACATTTTGACAGAATAATCACCTATTTCTTGGATGGCTACTAAGGGAGCAGAAAACAAAATAACTGTTCCACCATACTCTCAACTAAGCGCCTTCCTTTTAGAGACAAAAATTCTCAAGGCTACTTTCAAACTGTGGTCGCACATGGGAGAAGGATGGACAGGGTAAACACTGCCTGTACTAATTGGATGAAAACCTTCAGAAGTTTCTCAATAAAATTTGAAAGGACAGAGGAGTAAGAGTAAATGGGAAATTTTACAGTGTTTCAATCAGGATCAGAGGTCAATGAATAAGCAATCTTCCAAAGAAGAAAAAAAAGGTGAAATAATATAAAATACATCAGCTAAATTCCTGATGTAAAAGCAAAAACTGATTTATCTAAACCTCTGTACAAGCTACCCACCCCTCTTCAAGAAAGCTGTATGAAAGTTACAAGAATTTTATCACATTCACTCTTAAACCTTCTCATATCTGAGCAGTGATATGGGAGGCTTTTGTACTATCCTTACAGTTTATTCTCTATTTGTATTAACTGCAGAGAGCTTCAAAACTTATATGTTATTTTTAAAAGAATACTAGGAAGACATTTGGGGGTGGGGGTAGGGGGAGAAAACAACAATACAACAATACATCTATTCTAACTGGTAAAATCCTAAATTTCCAAAAGCAGAAATTCCTTTGTCAACCACCTGAACTAAGAATAGAGAAAGATATTCTATATGCAACTCAAACACATCATGCAGCTAAGGGAAAAGATATACAATTAACTGAGGAGAAGCTTAAGAAGTTGTTGTGCTGGCAACATCTAGAGTTTGTGGGACCCAGGACTGCGCGCACATGGTGCACTGCAGTTTGAAGCACAAATTTCCTTCTGCAGGAATTGACCTACATTTACAGAAAGAGTTGAAGCTGCCATTTGCTCATCTTCCTGAAGGGGATGTCTGTTTTTAGGCTTCCATATGACACTGGTTATATCCAGAACAGTCATGTACATAATAATAAACCCATAAAAAGTTAATATATAACTACAAGCATATACGAAACTTTTCCTTCTAATACATTGTATTTGTATATTTTATATACATTATAACACACACATATACAGCTACAGCCACATATACTAGCTAAAAGAAAAGAGCTGGTTTTCATTTTTAGACATGAGGGAAGTTGTAAAAGCTATCATGGATAGAACAAATCTCTTCTGCTTTTTACTATGCTCTTTGTTTTAAAGGATCTAAAATTTTTGCTTCTCCTTGAATATAGAATAGAAGGATAAACAGATAAGTGACAATACAGGATATGTGTCATGATGTTCTCTTTCTCCTTTTATTGCAGAACCCTATTTTTATGCAAGTAAACCAGCATTTTCCCCAAAAGGTAAGAACATGTTTGGCTAAATGAAAGATCAGTTATGAAGTTTTCAACATTATTACTTTTGATCCATTAGCACCTGAATCCCAAGCCAAGATCAGGGAAGAAGTCTTGTTTCTGAATCATTTACAATTTAGTTAATTAATACCGAAAGAAAACCAAGGCACAGAGAGTTGAGTGACTTGCTAAGGGTCATAAAGTAGCTCAACAGCAGAGGCAATAAAAAGAGCCCTGGTTGACTTTCAGCCCATTTCCCTTCCCACTGTGCATTTTACACTGCAACACACAAGGCTCAATTTTCTCCATATGTTACTCTGTCAGGTAAAAATATAAACTGGTAAAAATGATGTAGAAGTCTTTTTACTGGAATTAACTGGCATGGGTATTTCATTTGTGAGAGGCTTCCATCATTTATCATTCATAGAACAAACCAGAATTTGTAGCTACCCACATTACAAAAAAATCCAAATTAATAAAAAAAAAAATTCTGAAGAACTAAAACATTTCCAATGGCCTTAAAAAAAAAAATGGAGCAGAAGGCTTTCCTTCACAATTTCTTAATTCTTTATGTCAGTTCTAGAATCAGAACCTCATTAGTGCTAAGTTTTGAGACAGCAGGTGTGTGGAAGCTATGAAAACTCTCAGACTACGAATGCCCCCAAATACAGAAGAATCTTCTGTCAGCGTGGATGCATATACCTGGGTTGGGATGCGAGATCTTTACAAAGGCATAAACCAGCTGGGTGTGAGCCAGCTGAGAAGTCAGATACTTTTACTTTTAGGGAGATGGATCAACAAATGACCCAAATATTGTGCAGAAACAAAAAACATTAAGTAAAAGCATGTCTTGAACTACCCTGGAATCACTGTGGTGAAACTGAATTCTTCCTTGCTTCATCTGTTGTCATGAATTGCTGTTTATGTCCAGGCCTTCTATGTCATCTATAAAGCACTTATACAGAAAAGTGTTGGACTCGGTATCAGCTGGCAGACCCATTTTTTTCTGTGTCTTTCCTCCAGTGCAGAGAAGACATATTTCAGATCTGTTTCCAGTCAGCTCATTGGTAAGGCTGCCACTGCTTCAATCAGATTAGGATTTTGCCTACACAAGTCTAAGTAGAGAAGGACCAAATACACCTGTAACACCGGCTTCTATACTATTAGAAAAGAAAGACTTGCTAGCAGAAGAGCAGGCAGTAATGCTATGTCAGCTGTCCATCTAAACTAATGATCGTTTGACAGTAATGCCTTACTGAAAATGGCCAGTGAGCTGGGGAAGTGGGCACAATGCCATTCAGACAGATGGGCAGGGGTCTTAGGCAGCCAAGAGACCGTGTATGTGTGTCAAGTGAGGGTACTTAGGGCAGGATTCCCAGCTGGGAATATCCACATGGCTATCCAGTCTAAGCTTGCACTTTGACAAAGAAACGCGCCATTGCTAATCCAGCTCAGGGTTGGATTAAGTGGCAAGGAAAAAGAACAGCTTCTATCACCACTTTGGACTCAGGACAGCCGGGTGGCTGGAACAGAGAAAGGCCTGTTTCTGCATTTTCCTTTGTCTTTTGCTGCAATGCCTGCACGGAAAACTATGTTCTGACCGGATAAGACAGGAAATACAGGAGGAGCCAGTGTCTTCAACTGAGGAAGAGCTTTACTTTTCTGTTTCATATACATACATAAGTAATATTACTTTTACCAACCCCCATACTTAACTAAGTAACTATCTATCTGAAGTGTCAGTAATTGCCTCTCTTTTTCTGCCATAACTTTGGTTACACAATATTGGCAATAACTGTTATGCAAAATGTACTCCAGACATTCCACTTACAACATTAGGTTTTCTGAGTCCCTGCATGGAATTCATATGAGGTACTGCAAGGCTCAGGTGTGGAACAAAATCTCC